>NC_142943.1:11850560-11853060 GCF_046866305.1 Octopus bimaculoides
TATATATATGTATGTACGTAATATATATGTGTGTGTGTGTGTGTGTGTGTGTGTGTGTAAATCTCTATATATACATGGATGTGTGTGTGTGTGTGTGTGTAGGTATGTGTTATGTATCAATGTTTCTATTTGTAGGTGTCTATACCTGTATGTGCGTGTGTGCATCTATGTATGTGTGTATCTATGTATGTATGTATCTATGAATGTATTTACATATTCTCTTATCCTTTTTCTTGTTTCACTCAGTTGACTGCGGCCATGCTGGAGCACCGCCTGGAAGGGTTTTAGTCGAACCAATCGACTCCAGGACTTTTTTTTATGCCTGGTAATTATTCTATCGGTTTGTATTGCCGAACCGCTAAGTTACGGAGGACGTAAACGCACCAACACTGGTTGTCAAGCGGTTGTGGGTGTCAAACACAGATACAATCACACACACACACACACACACACATATATACATACATACATACATACTATATAAGCACACACACACACACACACACACACACTCACACACCACACACACACACACTCTCTCACACACATACACACACACACACACACACACATATACGTGCGCACATATATATACGACGGGCTTCTTTCAGTTTCCATCTACCAAATCCACTCGCAAGGCTTTGGTAGGCCCGAACCTATAAAAGGCACCAGTATCTTAGCGCAGTGTCCTTTACAGCATTTTCAGGTCGACTCAAATCGTGTGAGCGAAACTTGATTGACGGAAACTGTGAGAGGGGAACTTATCGAATGGATTGTCTCAGTATTTCAAAGAATCATCCCATGTCAAGCAGTTACTGCTTAGAAATTATGTCCTGTGTCAAGTGTCTGGTAGTTTTAAGTATCTGTACAGAACTCGGTCATACAATAATTTCAATGAGAAAATCTCGTAGTTAATCGAACAACTGGGCAACTCTTCGAAGAACGCGACTGAAGACACGTTTAATTGGTTAATTGTTTATTTAAGCATCCGTCTATTCAGGAACTTTCTATCTATTCATCTCGCTAGTTTGCTGGCTATTTATATATATACATATTTATATATCTATATTTATAAACAACATTTATGTTTTTTTCTTCTCTATATAGGCGCAGGAGTGGCTGTGTGGTAAGTAGCTTGCTTCACAACCACATGGTTCCGGGTTCAGTCCCACTGCGTGGCACCTTGGGCAAGTGTCTTCTACTATAGCCTCGGGCCGTCCAAAGCCTTGTGAGTGGATTTGGTAGACGGAAACTGAAAGAAGCCCGTCGAATATATGTATATATATATGTGTGTGTGTGTTTGTGTGTATGTGTTTGTCCCCCTAGCATTGCTTGACAACCGATGCTGGTGTATTTATGTCCCTGTCACTTAGCAGTTCGGCAAAAGAGAACCGATAGAATAAGTACTAGGCTTATAAAGAATAAGTCCCGGGGTCGATCTGCTCGACTAAAGGCGGTGCTCCAGCATGGCCGCAGTCAAATGACTGAAACACGTAAAAGAGTAAAGAGTAAATATATCCGTTTATCTCAGCCGGAAAGCAAATCGTCAAAAGCGACGGGACCCATTTAAATCTTCAATTATCTACGTATCCCTATTCAGGAACTTATCTAAATTTCTATTCATTTATCTATCAATCTATCTACTTATATATATATATATATATATATATATATATATATATATATCTGTCCGTCTATCCGTCTATTTTCGTCTGGCCAACAATATCCGTGTCTCCATATTTATCCCTCTCCAGCTTATCACTTAACAAATATTCAACAAGTTAACTTCTTTCAAAATTTTCACACGTTTTCACACACACACACACACACATGACACAAGTAAAAAGAAACGACACAACACACACACACACACCTCTACTTTCTTCCACCTCGTACTATTTCTTTCTATCCCTCACACTCTCTTTATTTTCTCTTATATTCCTCCTTCTCTCTGTCTCTCTCTGCCTGTCAGTCTCTTCCTCTCTCTCTCTCACTCTTATACACACTTTGTCTCTTTTGCTAAGTGTTCCTTCCTCTCTGCAGTCAACTCTCTAATTAAACCATTCTTTTTCTATTTCTCTTATCTCCCACCAACACTTGACTCTACCTCTCTCTCTCTCTCTCTCTCTTTGCCTCTCTTCCCCCTCTACCTCTCTCTTTGTTTATCTGTCTCTCTCACCTTTTCTCTCTCTCCCTCTCTGCATCTAATGATACATCCTATTTCAAAGCTATTTCGGTTGTCTTTCTCTCTATCAATTATTTGTACCACCCTCTCTATCTTTCACTAACTCCTGTCACTACCTACCTACCTACCTACCTACCTACCTCTCTATCTATCTATCTATCTACCTATCGGCCTGTCTATCAGCCTATCTATCTATCTATCTGTCTGTGTCTGTCTTACCTCTATACTATTTATCCTCTCCTAGTTTTTATCACTCCCTTCTATATTTACTTATCATCCTGCTACTACGATTCTGTTGATGGAGACAAGAGACTT
>NC_142943.1:11858060-11863060 GCF_046866305.1 Octopus bimaculoides
ATTTGAGGAGTTTTCTCCAATTTGTTATCAGTTGCAAAGTCTTTGATCAGATCCTCAGTATCACGACAGGAACACTTCGAAATTATTTTAGCAAGTTTAAAGTTTTCTTTTTGTGCCGTAAACTATTTACCATTTCTGTGATGCCTCCACCTTCCTTTGATAACTACGAAAGTGCTCTTGTTTATTTATTTATTTATTTATTTATTTATTCATTTCTTCCCTTTCTTTCCTTCTTTCCTTTCTTTCTTTCTTTCTTCTCTTTCTTCAAAGATGGGTTGTTTGTGATTTGAAGGATATTTAGCTGTTGTTTCTAGCATACAGAACGACCATGTACAGGTTTACCCGTTGCCTTGGTGGGTGCCATTTTGTTCCTTTTGGTTTTGATTATATAACAACGCTTATGTTGTTGTTATTGCAGATGTTGATGTTGGTGGTGATGTTGATGATGGTGGTGGCAGTAGAGATAGTGGGTGGGGA
Source organism: Octopus bimaculoides (assembly GCF_046866305.1). Taxonomy (NCBI): domain Eukaryota; kingdom Metazoa; phylum Mollusca; class Cephalopoda; order Octopoda; family Octopodidae; genus Octopus; species Octopus bimaculoides. The sequence continues at coordinate 11,858,538 of NC_142943.1, forward strand.
TGGTGATGGTAAAGGTGGTGGTTGCGACAGTGGTGGTGATGGCAGTGTTGGTGGTAGTATAGCTCGTTTCAAACAAAAGCTAATGATTCACTCCGTCGCAACTCGGAGTGTCTCACCAAATATTTCCTCCAGACGACAGCGGAGCTGAGTCATCAACTTCGTGTAAATAAATATATATTTCACGAGTACGTATATAGAGTACAGAGTACTCTTATTTCCTCGTCCATTAAAGAAAAATACTTGCGTGACTGTGTGGTAAGTAGCTTGCTTACCAACCACATGGTTCTGGGTTCAGTCCCATTGCGTAGCACCTTCGGCAAGTGTCTTCTGCTATAGCCTCAGGCCGACCAAGAGCCTTGTGAGTGAATCTAGTAGATAGAAACTGAAAGAAGCCCGTCGTGTGTGTGTGTGTGTCGGTGTTTGTTCTCCCATCATTGCTTGGTAACCGATGTTGGTGTATTCACGTTGAAATAATTTAGCGGTTCGGCAAATGAGAGTCCGATAGAATAAGTACTAGGTTAACAGAGAATAAGTCCTGGGATCGATTTGTTCGACTCAAAAGACCCTTTAATGCTATGCTCCAGTCAAATAACTGAAACAAGCAAAAGAATAAAATTAACACACACACACACACACACACACACACACACACACACACATTGTTGCGGGCATGACTGTGACGTTAAGGAGCTTGCTTTGCAGTCACACGGTTCCGGGTTCAGTTCCACAGCATGTCACCTTGCGCAATTGTCTTTTACTTTATATAGCCCCGCGCCATCCAATGTCTTATGATTGAATTTGGGACACGCGTGTGTATGTCTGTGTGTGAATCTGTGTGTCTTAGCGTTTGTGTTTGTCCACCCACCACCATCGCTTGACAACAGCGTTGGTTTGTTTACGTTCGCGTAACACAAGTAGTTCGGCACCGGAAACCGATAGAATGAGTACCAAGGCGTAGATAATAAAAGTACAGGGGTCGATTTGTTAGACTAATCCCTTCAAACAAGTGCTCCAACATGGCCGCAGTTCGAATGATAAAAACAAGTAAAGATAAAAGGTGCATGTATGTATATATATATATGTGTGTGTGTGTGTGTGTGTGTGTGTATAGGCGCAGGCATGGCTATGTGGTAAGAAGCTTGCTTCCCAACCACATGGTTCTGGGTTCAGTCCCACTGCGTGGCACTTTGGGTAAGTGTCTTCTACTATAGCCTCGGGCCGACCAAAGCCTTGTGAGTGGATTTCGTAGACGGAAACTGAAAGAAGTCCGTCGTATACATAGATATATATATATATATATATATATATATATATATATATATATCTGTCTGTGCCTTAGTGTCTGTATCCCCTTCACTGCTTGACAACCGGTGTTGATATGTTTGCGTCTCTGTAAGTAGCGGTTCGGCAAAAGAAATGGATAGAATATGTACCAGGCTTAAGAAATAAGTCCGGGGTGGGGTGGGGGGTCAAAAATGATGCTCCAGCATGGCCGGAGTCAAATGACTGAAACAAGTAAAAGAATACACACACACACACACACACACACACACACACACACACACACACACACACACAGGTGTATATTAAATACGTACTCGTATATTCTTTTACGATACATGTGCGTGTGTTTTACGTATAAATTATACATAAAATCATTCAAGGGAAAACTAAAACCAAAGTCCAAAACCATTAAAATCCGATGAAACAAACCATTTGCAGAACTTCGAAGTCACTGTCAACATTTTTCTATATGTGTGTATTTGTGTGTATGTTTATATATATGTGTGTGTTGGGCAAATGTCTTCTATAGCTTAGGGCCGACCAAAGCCTTGTTAGTGGATTTCTTAGATGGAAACTGAAAGAAGCCCATCGATAGATACATAATATGCGTGTGTGTGTTTGTGTGTGTTTGTCCCGCCACCATCGCTTGACAAGCGTGGCACCTTGGGTAAGTGTCTTCTATAGCCTCGGGCCGACCAAAGTCTTGAGTGGATTTGGTAGACGGAAACTGAAAGAAGCTTGTCATGTATATATATATATGTGTGTGTGTGTGTGTGTTTCTGTATTTGCCCCCCCCCCCCCAACATCGCTTGACAACCGATGCTGGTGTGTTTACGTCCCCGTAATCTAGCGGTTCGGCAAAAAGATATCGATAGAATAAGTACTAGGCTTACAAAGAATAAGTCCTGGGATCGATTTACTCGACTAAAGGCGGTGCTCCAGCATGGCCACAGTCAAATGATTGAAACAAATAGAGTAAAAGAGTATACACACACACACACACACACACACACATACATAGGTGTTATACGCAATTAGTATACTGCGTTGTAAAACAGCACACGTGTGTGTGTGTATGTGTGTTTATATACACAGGTTCGTTTGGGTGTGAACGACCTGACTTCGGTTAAGTTAATTCAGTCAAAATATGTTATATCCAAAATATTTGAAAAGCGACACTAGGTTACCCACAGAGAGAGAGAGAGAGAGTATACATAGATACAGTCAGATGAACATACGCACCCCTATATATACACAACCCCACCATTTACTGACTTACATATATATATATACATGTATATATATATATATATATGGGAGAATATACAAATAATAACAACAGACGAGGACAGGTGGTGTAAATAACAAAAGGATATATTAGTATGACGCTCGGGAATACGGAAAGTCTTTGACGTTTCGAGCTACGCTCTTCAACAGAAAGAATACGGAGACAAGGAGAAAAACACGGAGAAAAAAAATTGAATAGTGTTCAGTCAACGGTCAATCATATATATATATACACCCACCTCTTCAGATTTAAAAAGGAACACTGCCAGCAACAACTGCGTGTCCCATTATTACTGATTATGACAGCAGCAGCACCACCACCACCACCATCACTATCGCTGTCACCATCAGCACCATCATTACCTCTACATCATGAGTTCCTCCTCAACATTATTTCGTACATCCGCCAACCTTGCACACTATACACACACATACACACACACACATACACACACGCATTTAAATATAAATATATATATATATGTGTTTGTGTGTGTGTGTGTGTGTGTAAATAGATATTTAAAGTGAAATGACAACCACTTGGCGATAGACAAACACACAGACACACAGTCGAGGATATTCTTTAGATTTCTTCATCACCTCGAACAAGCACACACCTTATTCAAACGTACTGATATTTGGACTCAAACACACAGACACAGATGAAGAGAGACAGAGAGAGGTATAAAGAAAGACAAAGAGAGAGAGAAAGAGAGTGTGTGTGTATGTATGAGAGAGAGAGAGGGAGGTAACCACTTCGTTGAGACCGACACACAGTCACACAGGAATCTGGTACGTCCTAAGTTCTGCATCCACTCACCTCAACCATCACACACCTTACTTTTACTCAACACACATCGGGATACAAACTCACAAACAAGCTCACTCATACACGTACACATCTCTAAGCACAAATAAAACTACTTCTTAGGTACCTACATAGACACACATTGAAAAAACCCTCCATTTCACCCACCTCATCATCACCATCGTCGTCACTATTTCTACCATTAAACTTTTTTCATTAAACATTTTTCAGCTTACACACACCTTACAACACGAACATATGTATATATTTATATACATACATACATACACACACTCACGTACACGTTCAGACAGATAAGCTTCTTTGAAAGAAATAAACACACGAAGTGTTATACAACACACATAGATATGCTTACACATATAAGTTATTCATCATTGGCTCACATGCACCTTTTGTAACACAAACACATAGACTCACGTCCATAAACTCACACGTATGTGTGTGTGTGTGTGTGTGTGTGTGTGTGTGTGTGTGTGTGTGTGTGTGTGTACACGTGTATTTATAAGTGTGAGTACTTAGAGAGAAATAGTTACACAAAAATCTCAACGAACTCTTACACACACATATGTAATTTCCGCGTCACCCTTACACACCTTAACATACATTCAAACACACACTCACATAGACAACTTGCATATTAAAAGAGAAAGACAGAAAAACACGAAACTAGCCTCTCTCTCTCTCACTCATACTCAATCATACACTTATACATACTCACACACACATATATATATATATATAAGTTGTCTCATGTATCACCTCAACCTACACACGTTACTAACACGATATATGTACATACTTATACATACACTCATACATAGACAAATATTTAACACAACCCCCTCTCTCTCTGTTTTTCTCTCTCTAACACATACATAAGTTTTATATTACCTCAACTAACAGAAACACACACACACCTTACTGTACACAACACACATTGGGACATAATCTCACTCAGAGACAAATGCTTGTTGGAGACAAACACCTACAGAAAAACAAACTCGTCTCGCTCACTCACACACATCACACACACGCTCGTATTAGCCATCCCGAGTTCCGCATCACCTCCACACGCGCACAGAGGCTTGCATACACACACACAGAGACACTCATACTCACACCT
>NC_142943.1:11870560-11873060 GCF_046866305.1 Octopus bimaculoides
TCTCTCCCTATATATATATAATATTATATATATATATATATATATATATATATATATACACACACCTATCTATCTGTCTTTAGTTCTCTATTCTAACTACTCCATCTGTCGTATTTATATTTCACATGCCTAATCTACATACAAAATTCCTCGCCGTGTTTTTCACACACTTTCTCTACTCTCCCCTCTCCTCGCTCATGTCTTTCTCCATCTCTCTCTCTCCCTCTCCCTCTCTCTCTCCCTCTCTCTCTCTCTCTTTACCTCTTTTATTCTAGTGTATATATCTTCCCTTTCTATTTCACCAACCAACCAACCAACCGACCTACCTACCTTATACCTACACTGTACATTAACAGCCCCCTCCTCTCTCTCTCTCTATGTCCCCACCACCACCATTCTCTACAATCAGGACAACACCCTTCCTTCGCCATTCTGTAAGAAATGTCCCAGAATAATTAAACTGGAATTGTTACCAAAATGCTATTTTATTTATATATATATATATATATATATATTTATTTTTGTCTCTCCCTTCCGAATCTGTCGTCAACTCACATGTATGTATATACACACTCATTATCGTATGTGTATGTATATATATATATATATATATATATATATATATATATATATATATATATATGAAGACTGTCTCGTGTCAACTTTTCTGTAGTTCCATACTTCATCTTTTAAGTTTTTCTTTTTGCTTTTTTATTTTATCTTGCCGCTGGCGTGTCAGTCTCTTATTGAACGACTTTTCTTCATATCTTTTTTTTTTTTTCGAAAATGTTAAATTATTCTATTTATCTTACCTCTATATAGTTCTACGTACCAAACTAATCTGTCCGCCCAAAACACGATTGTTTATGGTACCTATCTATGAGATTCCCACACTCACTCCCTAACATCTATCTATCTATATATATATATATGCATATATATATATATATATATATATATATATATATATATATATACACCTTTCTACGTTTTCTTATTTGCACCAAAGTCTCTCTGAGTCTTTATCAGCCTCTTTCTCCCTCTATTCCTACTGTCTCTTTCTTTATCTTTCTCTCTATCCATCTTATTTACCTATACACTCTGCCTCCAAGACTTTATCTCCAACATTACCGTTTCAGGCCACCTCCACCACCATCAGCATCACTACTATTTCAACCGCCTCTCTATCTCCCTCTCTACCTCTCTTTCCGATTCTCTTCTCCTATCTCTCTAAACTCGCTCACCACTCCTCTTTCTCCCTCTCATACGCATTACCATCTCTCTATCTCTCTCTCTCTCTCTCTCTCTGGCTGGGTTTGATTCCACTCTTTTTCCTCCCTCTGCTACTACTCTTGTCATCCTGTCTCTGCTAGTGCCGCAAGTGTTTGCCTCGTCGGTTAGTTTATAGCTCAAGGTAAACACACACACACACACACACACACACGTACGCGCGCGCGTACTCGCACACACATACACACATACCTATTTACGTATACTCCACACCACACCACGCATATATACATACATATATACATACATACATCACAGTCAACTGACCCAAATAAACGTGTTATTCCAACCACCTCTTAATTTCCTCGATTACAGAAAAATTCTTTCTTGTCTCTCGCACTCACACACTCTCTCTCTCTCTCTCTCACTCGCGTATTTACAGGACTAAAGTTACAAATTTTTGTTTGTTGAGTGCGTGTGAGTCTATTTGCATATATATATATGTGTGTGTGTGTGTGTGTGTGTGTTTCGATTGCGTCCGTGCTGTAGCACCACCTGGAACGAAGTATTTAGTCGAACGAAACGCGACCCCAGTATTTCTTAATTCGGTACTTATTCTGTCGGCCCCGCCAAGTTACGGGAAACATTAACAAACCAACGCCGGTTGTCAAGCAGTAATGAAGCATAAACACACGTATATATATATATATATATATATATATATATACACACACACACATATATAATGTTATGTTATGTATGTATAAATACGACGAGCTTCTTTCAGTTTCCGTCTAACATATCATATAATACCCTGCTTTGGCTGGTCGGGGCTATAGTAGACTGATATTTATTCATATAATGGGTCAATGTCTTCAAGTTTCAGTCGAATCGACATTAGAGTTGTAATTCCTATTTGACGAACCGCTATGATCAGGACTTGTAGGAACGCAGCATAAACAGGACACTCAGACTTATTTGTCTATATGTGTGTATATATCTACCTGTCTATCTAGCCATCTATCTCTATATATTGTATGAGTGTGTAATATATATATATATATATATATATATATATATTAATGTGTGGTAACAAGCTTGCTTCCCAACCACATGGTTCCGGGTTCGGTCCCACAGCCAAGTGCCTTCTATTGTCTCGGGCCGATCAAAGCCTTGTGAGTGGATTTGGTTGACGGAAACTGCAAGAAGTCCGTCGTGTATTTATATATATGGGTGTGTACCTGTTTGTTCCTCCCACCATCGCTTGACA
>NC_142943.1:11883060-11903060 GCF_046866305.1 Octopus bimaculoides
TCTAGAAGAAGCCCCTTCGGATCATGTGTCAAGCTCGTACGGTTGACCTGGGGCTGAAGAACGGTGACTCCCACTTGTCATATATTTAACATCTGTCGTCACAGTTCCACACGCAACAACTATTTGTTCTTCATATATTTTTATAACACCTACGTACATCAGACACGTTTACACGTTTGCAGCATCCGTCCACAGTACTGCATTCACAGCCTTGCACACACGCGCGCACATGTGTCTGTATATATATGTATGTATGTCTATTATATATATATATATATATATATATATAAACATTTTTGCTACCCTGGTATCTATTAACCAATTTATTTTATCTGAGTTATTTATTACTAGGAGAAAATAAATACATATAATAATATATATATATATATATATATATATATATATGTTCATATTTATACTCAGACGTGTGTATATTTTATATATGTATATATATTTATGTGTACTTCTCTCTCTCTCTCTCTCTCTCTCTCTCTCTCTATATATATATATATATATATATATATATATACACACATTAAACGTAATACTAGTCCATATATATAGATATGGATAGATAGATAGTTAGATATGTATGTATGTATATTAAACGCGATACTAGTCCCTATATATATATATATAGATAGATAGATAGAAGCATACATGCGCGCGCGTTTTCGGTTTGGTTAAAAGATTCTTAACCACGTGGTTCCAGGTTCGATCCGGCTACACAAACACTTTTGGCAGGAGTTTTCTATTTGTATCCTCGGGCTTTACCTATATTTTCGTAGTGAAATTTGGTAGACGAACAGACGGCACCAAGGAAAGCTTACCTCCCACGTATATACATATGTGTGTGTGTTCATAGTCTTAATAAGAAGGTTATTCATGTCTGCATCCCGTAGCCTAGCGGTTTGACTACAAGAGAACGACAAAATAGTTACTGGTGGAATCGACATTGCGACGTAAAAAAACCCCTAAGAAGGCAGCTTCCCCAGTATGATCAATGTCCAACGAATTCGAACCTATAGCTGTCGATCGTTCATACATAAACGTCTTCAGAGGAATGCTATCACTTCGTAAATACTACACAATTTATTTGTAGGTGTTCGAACAGTCATATTGTTACACACATTCACGCATGTTATTGGTTATTTATATATACTTATTTATATACACCCGCTCACGTAAACACCTACGATCATTCGGTGTTGCTTGCCACATGACCGGACGTACACCGACTTAGCACAGCGGTTTTAGATACGCATGCTTGTCTGGTTCAGTCCCGACACAGAAAATAGAGAGACATAGAGACATGGGTTCCTTTTTGTGTTATTCCACTTCTATATATGGGATGAAGTTAGGCTTGTGTACCCTTCTAATATCTTTATTTCCCCTCTTTCACTTTCTCTCTCTCTCTGTCCATCTCTTGCTACTGTCTTCCGTTCTATGGTTATTACTTGAAGTTCTTTTGAGTGCAGGTGGTAGTTATAAAGGAGGCATTGACACCCATCTTTCTATTTCTATGCAGAAATATTCACGCAGTGATTATATATATAAATCTATATACTTACTCAAGTACCCAAAATAACAAGGAGTTTCTACCTCATAAACAGCAGTTACACCACAGTCATTTTGGTGGTCTTTGCTACCCTGGTATCTATTAACCAATTTATTTTGTCCGAGTTAATTATCAACTTAGAGAAAATAAATACATATAATAAGATATATATAAGTCTTGTCTTACATCAACCTAATATATAAACATATATATATATATATATATATATATATATATATATATATATATATATATATTAAGTGGCAATATACTTCACTTTATCGTGCAGTTACTGTTAATACTTCATTTAGAGAATTAACATTGCTTATATATATATATATGTTTATATATTAGGTTGATGTAAGACTTATTGTACCAAGACTTCTCTCTGTACACATGTAGGAAGTATCCAGTGTTTATTACTACATGTATAAATATATATATGTATGTGTGGGTGTCCCGGTTCAGACTCGTTCTCGTATCTATTCTGGGTTACACTGTGGGTGTTCAAGACCTGTGTATATGTATGTATGTATATTTGGATACACGCATCACTCACGCTCATACATATACAATGTACTTGTGTGTGCATGTGTGTGTGTGTGTGTCTGCTGTTTGTGTACGTACTTTCCTTGTCCTGCACTCCATCTATTTTTGCTGCTGCTGCTATTGAGGTTGTTGTTGTTGTTGTCCCTACATCTTTACTAAACATCATCAGCACAACGAGCAATACCGTGTCGTCATCGTCGTCATCATCAGCATCACCATTAGCATCATTTTCGTCACCGCCGTCATCACTCTGCTGGCTTCCGTTGTCGCCAACTTGCTAATTTAATGGATACGCCTTCTCTTTCTCTCCCTCACTCTTTCTCTCTCTCTCTGTCTCTCTCTATCTCTCTCTCTCTATGGATGTATTTGTGTGTGTGTCTGTCTTACAAGTACACCTGTGTATATGTATAGGTGTGCATGTATCATAAATTTAGATATATAAATGTGTGTGTGTATGTGTGATTATGCGTATGTGTAAAAACCGGAGCAAACACACACATATATATATATATATATATATATATATATATATATATACTCTTTTACTTGTTTCAGTCATTTGACTGCGGCCATGCTGGGGCACCGCTTTTTAGTCGAGCAAATCGACTTCAGGACTTATTCTTTGTAAGCCTAGTACTTATTCTATCGGTCTCTTAATGCCGAACCGCTAAGTTACGGGGACGTAAACACATCAGCCTCGGTTGTCAAGCGAAGTTGGGGGGACAAACACACACACACACACACACACACACATATATATATATATATATATATATATATACGACGGGCTTCTTTCAGTTTCCGTCTACCAAATCCACTCACAAGGCTTTGGTTGGCCCAATGCTATAGTAGAAGACACTTGACAAAGGTGCCACGCAGTGGGACTGAACCCAGAACCATGTGGTTGGTAAGCAAGCTACTTACCTCACACAGCCACTCCTATATATATATATTACGTGTGTGTTACGTTTAATCTTACAAAACGATAAAACGACGATATATATATATATTACATGGACTAGAAAATACAAAATGTAGTCTACATAAACGCGCGCGTATATATACACACAGAAAGCATCATATGTATGTATAATGTAATGTGTGTGCAGATACACACGCGCCATTGTAAGGGAGAAAGAGAACGCGAGCATAAACACAGGATACAAGGTGCCCCCAAAACACTCTGTTTATGATACATGTGTACGCTCTGTGTTTTTATGTGTCTATGTATGTTTATGCCAGCCTGAAATGTTTACGTGAATGTATATATATGTGTGTGTTTGTGTCTGCCTTTGTATAGTTGTGTGTGTGTGTGTGTGTGTGTGTGTGTAACCATTACAACTTTAAATAGTTCTTGGATTTTTCATCTTTAAACTATTTTAAGAAGGGAGAAGGGGAAAAAAATGTAAGAACAATAAAGAACAAATAGAATTTTCTTAAAATGCCTGATTTTTCTTGGATTTCATTGCATTTTTGAAAATATAAAAAGTTCAAAAAAAAAATGTCACGTTGTCTTTGAGATTAATAAAGGTGTACTTTTTTTTCTGGTTCCTCCCCCCTCACCTTTTTCTTGCTTTTTAATTTTCTTTTTCTTTTCTTTTTAAATATTTCCGTTCCTACTTCTAACTTCTTTGTTATCTCATTAAGGTTATTGTTATTATTATTATTATTATTATCAGTAGTAGTAGTAGTAGTAGTAGTAGTAGTAGTAGTAGTCGTGGTGGTGGTGGTGGTAGTTGTACATGGGTCGATATGAATGACTATTCGCACCCCTTGAAATGTGTCCTAGCCCCTTATGCCTATACGAACATTCATTAGGGAGTCGATCAAACTGACCCTTTTCTCCCACGACCACTGTACTCTCCCCCACCCACTCTCCCACAAATATTGCGGATATTTAAATATTTCTGCTGTCCGCCTCTCGTCCTTGAAATTGCTGGCCTTGTGCCAAAATTTGAAACTCTATTATGACAGGATGATAGATTAGCCAAGTAATATTGCCTTGCGGCTTTTGTTTCGAGTCTACGCTCTGAGTTCGAATCCCGCCGAGGTCGATCGTATCGATTATTCTCCTCGCCCAGATTTGCGACCTTCTGCCTAGATTGGAAGCAACTACGGCTGTGAAGTTATGAAGCTTGCTTCTCAGTCCTGTAGTTTTGGGTTCAGTTCCACTGTGTGGCACCTTGGGCAAGTGTCTTCTACTTGAGCCGCAGACTGATTGTCTTGTGAATAAACTTGATTGACGAAAACTGTATGGAAGCCTGTCGTGTGTGTGTGCGTACACGCGTATGTATTTGTTTTTGTCCCCATCACCACCACTTGACAACCGGCGTTGGTTTGCCGTAACTTAGCGGTTCAACAAAAGTGTCCGATAGAGTAAGTACCAGGCTTATAAAACGAAGTACTGAGGTTGATTTGTCCGACTAAACCCTTCGAGGTTGTGTCCCAGCATAGCCGCAGTCGTTTATTGTAAAAGGTGATGGATTTAAGCAGCCTGATGGTGCGTCGAACAAAATACCTGGAGACAATTAGGCCACATCGTATTGTGTTTATTCTTTTACTTGTTTCAGTCGTTTGACTGCGGCCATACTGGAGCACCGCCTTTAGTCGAGCAAATCGACCTTAGGACTTATTCTTTGTAAGTCTTGTACTTATTCTATCGGTCTCTATTTGCCGAACCGGTAAGTTACGTGGACGTCAAGCGATGTTGGGTGCACAGACGCAGACACACAAACACATACACACACACATGCATATATATATATATATATATATATATATTTATATATATACGACAGGCTTCTTTCAGTTTCCGCCTACCGAATCCACTCACAAGGCTTTGGTCAGCCAGAGGCTATAGTAGAAAACACTTGCCCAAGGTGTCACGCAGTGGGACTGAACACGGAACCATGTGGTTGGTAAGCAAGCTGTTTACCACACAGCCACGCCTGCGCCTATGAGGGCAAAGTCATTTTATTAAATGCTTATTTTCAAAATTAATTAAAACAAAAAGCCACTGGATTTCAATGGAAATTTGAAAAAGAGGCGGTGACGGCAATGTGCTGGCAGAACCGTTAGCATGCCGGACAAAATGCTTAGCGTCATTTCGTCCCGTCTTCGCGTTCCGAGTTCAAATTCCGCTGGGGCCGACTTTGCCTTTCACCCCTTTCGGAATCGATAAAATGAGTACCAGTCAAACTACTGGAGTCGATTAAGTCGACTAACCCCTTCCCCTAAAAGATTTTAGGCCTTGTGCCTATAATAGAAAGGATTATTAGCTATATAGACGTAGGCATGGCTGCTCGTTTAGGAAACTCACTTCGTAACAGCATTTCTTCGCGTTCGGTCCCACACATCATCATCATCATCATCATCATTTCATGTCCGCTTTCCATGCTGGTATGGATTGGACGGCTTAACAGGAACTGGTAAGATTAATGGCCGCACCAAGCTCCATAGTCTGTTTTCGCTTTGGTTTTCTACGGCTGGATGCCCTTCCTAACGCCAACCACTTCGCAGAGTGTACTCGGCTCTTTTTATGTGGCACCAGTGCTTTTTACGTGGAGACTTAGTTTCAGGATATGAATTCAATTGTGGTGGCCGGGTCTTCTCAAGTACAGCAGTGCGCCACATATCTTGTTCCTCTGTCATCTCCTTCGTATGTATGTATGTGTGTGTGTGTCGGTTTGTTTACGTCTCGGTAACCTAGAAGTTCTGCATGGGAAATAAGCCCTAGTGTTGATTTGCTTGATTTAAACCTTTTAAGGCGCTGTCCTAGCATGGCCACTGTCCAGAAACTGAAACAGGTAAAAAAAGAAAAAAAGGGGGATGCGTATGTGTGTGTTTGTATTTACTTCCCACCTATCACTTGACAGTCGGTGTTGCTTCGTTTACGTTTCCGTAAACTTAGCGGGTCGGCAAAAGGAAAGACCAGAAGAGTAAGTACCAAGCTTAACCTTTTTCTCTCACCTATGTATCAGATGTAGTGAAGGCGCTCGGCCTAGTGGTTAGTACGCTTGTAAGGTCGTGAGTTCTATTTCCGGCAATGCGTTGTGTTCCCGAGTAAGACACTTTATTTCCAGTTACTCCAGTCCACTCAGCCGGCGAAAATGAGTAGTACCTGTAATTACAAAGGACCAGCAGACTTGTCACACTCTGTCGTGCTGAGAGTAAAAGAGTATAGGTTCAGATGAAACAAGGGGTTTATATCACTCACAAGATGAAACGAGGGTTCTCTAAATGTCTGTAAACAAGGTTGGACTTTCTGGACACGCTTATGGAAATGCTTTGGGCAGGGAAAGGGTTTTAAAAAAATACATGCTGGGGCTCAGTTTGTTCGACTGAGCCAGTGGTTCTTAACTGGGGTTCCATATAAGGTTTTGTTGTTAAAAATATGTGCAACGAGCTGGTTATATTCCTACAATACTCAAAATATTTTAACAATTATTTTTATACATTTCCTAATAATATTTATTTATAAAAATATAATGGGACTTTTTTTAAAATATCGAATGGCTGAGGGTTCATCCGCATAAAATAGAAATCGAAGGGGATCCATAGGCAAAAACAAAAAAAAACAATGTTTGAGAATTTTATGCTGGGGTCGAGTTGTTCGACTGAAACCCTTCAAGGCAGTACTCCAGCATGGCCGCTGAAACGAGTAAGATGTAGAAGCAGTTTATAAATGTTCCTCTCGATATCAGAAAGAAAACGCCCCAAACGTCACAATTCCACGTCCCCCCCCCTTTTTTGCTATAAATACATTTCTATTATACAATTGCACTTTTTCAGTACGTATTTCTTCTCTTTTAGTTTTATGCATTTTCAAATATTTCATTCTTTTAAAAAGAAAAAAAGAATGTCGGCGTCGTCATCGTTGTCATGGTTATTTTAAAGTTATTTTATCTTAAGTCGACCTGGAGATTTTTTTTTTCCTTTTATTCATTCATTCATTCGTTCGTTCTTTGCGTCTCATTTTAAGATGAGTTTGGTAGATGTGACCTCAGAAGAGAGTTCCCAACCACGCTGACCTGATTTACGCATATATTTCTGTCCCCCCCCCCTCATCCTCTATCTGTCTGTCTATCCCTCTCTCAGCTACTTTTTCGGCTCCTCGTCCTCCTTTTCCTGCCTTTGTCTCTCACTCTATCTCTCTTTCCTTCCCTGTTTCTCCTCTTCTTCTTGCCTTTCTCTGTCTCTCTATCACCCCCTCTCTCAGCCACTTTTCTCCTCCTTCTACCTTTGTCTCTCTCTCTCTCTCTCTGGCTTTCTGTCTATAATCCAAGTCTGTGTTTTATTTACGGTATTTGCAGGTAACGAAACCAACATTCCGGATACTGATGTTCTTAAACCTCTTATATAATCCTCACTAATTTGTACCAGCGTACTGGTACCCGTATTTCATATTTCATTTAATTATTTAAGTAAATTAGACATTTGTTTAATTTAGAATGCGTTCACCAAGGTAACCACCCGCGGTTCAGAAGAATCACTAATCCGGAAAGTCTTTGAACTAAAAGTTCCGGAAAATCGATGTTGTACCTGTATTACTGTCTATCTTTTTGTCTGTCTCCTTAATTTCCCCCTCCTTTCTCTCCCCTCTCTCGTATACATACATGCGTGTGTATGTATGTATGTGTGTGTGTATGTGTAAATGGCAGACGGAGATAATTAGGCAAATTTCTGTTCAATAAATCATTTACATTCTACTTCACTATTGTCATTTTCTCCTTCCATTTGTCTTTTGTCGTTTCTTAATTCTATGTTAAAAAACATTAATTATAATTAATGCATGTGTTACTGTTAAATTTAGCGTTGCACTACGAGGAATAAATAGTCATTTCTTTGACCTTTTTGCGATGAGTGATGTCTTATCACCCATCGACGGGTTATTAATTCTGTTAAACTTGTGGGACAATGGTCATTCATAAAGACATGCACATAGTCTGGAAAAGGATAGCTAAAAAGAAAATGCCAACTGACGAAGTTGGTTATATTGAGATCGTTGGGTCAAAAGAATATACAGCCGACCAGATATTGCTATTTGGGACCACACGGAAAAGTTACGTTCTGTTATGGAAATCATCTGTCCTCTGGGCATTAATCTGGTTAGAAAAATTCAAGAGAAAGGGATCATCGAGGGACCATTGTTAAGGAGTTTTGAAATCAGTACCCGGGATACATTTTCAGTTTCATACTTGTTATTATTGGAGCAATAGGATAAGTACCAACCCGTCTGGAGCAAAGTGTGACTGAACTTGGAGTCTTGGAGAAAGAACGCAACTCATTCATTCATACAAATTTCAAATAAACGAGATATCCTGAACAATAAATATACAAGACCTTTAGATTTGCTACAAAGCAGGTACCTGGTCAAAATTAATTTTTAATTAGTAATAGAAAAAGGAAACACACACACACAAGACTTTTCCCCAAGTACAATACGTGAATTTGCGTTTGTTATCTCCATTCCAAAGATGGAGTCTTCATTATCTTTGTTGGAAAACAGCTTTTTTTCTTTCAGGAAGGTTTCAAATGGTTCAAGGTAGAAGAGAGACGTACATACACACAGACAGACAGTCAAATGGTGCAGGTATGGCGATGTGCAGTTTTGAGTTCCGTTCCACTTGTAGCAGAAATCTTCGTTGGCAGATGTCTTCTACTGTGGCCCCAAGGCGACCAATGCCGAGTGAGCGGATTTAGTAGACGGAAACTGTGCGGAAGCACGTCATATAGACATATATATATATATATATATATATATATATATAAGAGCCTTGTATGTTATTGTTTAAGAACCTTGTTTCTTTAGGTTCCCGTAACTTAGCGGTTCGGCAAAGGAGTCCCATACAAGTAGTACTAAACAAATAGTATTTACTAATTAGCAACGAAGCATTATTGCAGCCAAAAGGTAATCTTTATATCCAACTTAACGTAGATGCTTTGTTAGAACGCCGAATGCTGCGTTATTAGCCTCGAAGATCTTATATTGGCGATAAAAGTACACACATAGATCGTAGCAGACAAGAATTGTATGTTATGGGCAATACTTAGTTAAATTTGTTCGTCTAAGCCCTTCGACTAGGTACCCCAGCGTAGTTGCAGTTCAATGACTAAAATAATTGCGCGTCTACGCACGCACATACATACATACATACATACATACATGCGTGTGTATATATATATATATATATATATATATATAGTTCAAAATTTATAGAGGACAGAAGGCAAAGACAGATGTAGGAAGAACAAGCAGGTGTATTAGCTTAACGCTCAGGAAGAATGGAAGAATCTTTGACGTTTCAAGCCTACGCTCTTCGTCAGACGGGTTTAAGGGGAAAAGAAGGAAAGAGAGAATGAAAAAAACGGAGAGAGAAAAAATTTTTTGTATGGGTTAACAGTTCAGCATGACGAAATAGCCAGGCTATATACACACGCCTATGTATATACACACACGTATATATATGTTTGATAGTCGCTTCATGTCAGGTTCGGGAGAAGGCCAGAGAGCAAGACCAGGACTGTTGAGTTTAACAAAAGTCTTTGATACAGTAATCCGTGATGCCCTCGGGGACGTCCTGCGCAGTTTTGGGTGCCCCCCAAAACGACGGGCGGAATAATACACACACACACACACACACACACACACATACATTCCTGTTCATCTGTGTGTGCGTGTGTCATACTCTCAATCTCACTTGTCCCTCCACTCACCCCACCTTCCCTCTACCTTTCCTTCTGAATAAGTTTATCTCTCTCCATAAAACTATACTCTATTATTCTCTCTTCAATAGTTCATTCTAAGTTTCTCCCACCTACCTCTTCTCAATCTACTTTTGTATATATATATAGGATACACACACATTCATTTAAGCCTGTGTAATTAGTAATAGAGCAACTTGAATAAAGTAGTTACTAATGAATGCACTTATTTGTGTTATAATAATTTTAGTCTTACAACATAACAGAATCACATTCTTTTTGAAACACACCCAACTCATCTACTCTCTCTCTCTCTCTCTCTCTCTCTTTCTCTCTGTATATACATACATACTTTATATATATATATATATATATATATATATATATATATATATACATATATATATATGTGTGTGCACATGCTCATACACACACACATATATCTGCATACACGCGTTTATTAAAATATAGTTATTAATATACGTGAAACGCACGATTTTGCGTTTGCAGAGAATATAACTTGCTTATGTAACTGTAACTCACACGTGTTCGTATAATGTCCCATAGACATTCAGCTACACTCGTATCTATATATAAACATACGTTTATCAATATGTATGCGTATGCGTGTGTGTAGATAGATATAAACACATATATGAGCATATTTATATGTGTGTGTGTATGTATTTATAAATGTTATATGCACACACAGACACATAAAGATACTGTTCGTCTGGTGTTCTCAAGCGAGGGAGAACGATCTCCCTCACACCGTACCCCGGTCTCTCTCTTTAGTTGGGCCTGTTTGCATGTTTTTAGTTGTAATTAGCTAAGTGCAGCAGAATGTCAAGCACACACACACGCATACACACACACTTTATATCTATATCTATACATATAGATATATATATATATATATAAACATATGAACACACACACACTGACAAAAATGTCCCAGCCAGTCGCTGCCGCTTTACGTTATAATTCTACTGTCCCACCGTTTGTCTCTTTCTCTCTGTGTGTTTGAATCTCTTTCTCTCCCTCCGTCACTATCTATCTATCTATCTGTCTGTCTTTATATCTTTGTGTTAGTGTATATATATATATATATATATATATATATATATATATATATATATATATATATATATGTCTATCTGCTTATCTATTCGTCTACCTACCTACTTATCTACCTATCTACAATATATATATAATATCTACCATATATATATATATGTATATATATATATATATATATATATATATATACATACATACATACACACGTCTCAGTGTCGCTGTACTTTTTTTAGGGAGAGAGAAAGGGCGACAAGAAATTAGGTGTTGTTAGCTCAAACGAAATATGCAAAGGTGGGTGTGGTTCGCTTCGTCGCCATAACCAATTTCGTTGTTATTGTTGCTGTTGTTGTACTTTGGTTGTAGTTTGAGGTAGGAGTAGGTATGTTAAGAGGGTGGGTATGTAGGTAGTGGGTAGACGGGTTACCAAATATCTTGTTTTTTTTAAATATTTTAAAAAATTTCTTTTACAAATTTCGTTTCGTTTTCGGTCTTCGTTTCCACTACTACTACTACTGCTGTCACGTATGGTCGGTAAAGCTATGTAGAAGTTGTCTGTTGTGATGGCCACGATGCTGTTGGCGTTGTTGTTGTTGTTGTTACTGCTATTTGTCAGTGACGGTCCGTGTTCTTCTTTTACTTGTTGTTTGTGTTGCAGTCAACAGCACTCTGCCGTTTTCCGTAGGTGCTTGTGTATGTGTGTATATAACCTCTTTTAATATAAGCTAAATTCTGTATTAACCTCTCACATTGCCAGCAGGTGCGTGCGTGCATGTGTGTGTGTGTGTGTGTATATATATATATATATATATATATATATATATATATATACATACAGGGTGTCCACAAAGTCTGGGTACATGGGGATTAACACATACTTTAAGAAATTATTATTTCTTATATTTAATTGTTTATGTTATGATTTTATTTACCCCATGTACCCAGACTTTGTGGACACCCTGTATATATATATATATATATATATATATATATATATATGTATATATATATATAGGTATTATAGTCAATCTTTGTATACATATGTCTACGTAGAAGGGTACATACATACATACATCATGTACACGTGTGTTGAATTTCTTTTAATTTTACTTGAGTGTTGCAGTGACTGTAAACACCCCAAAAGCCAAAACCTTAGGTGTTTTCTTTCTTTCTCTTTTTTTTCCTCCGTCTCTCACACCCACCTTACCCTTTCAAATTCCTCGTTATGTATACCTCCACACACACACACACACTAACATCCCACCAGCTCCGGGTCGTCACATGTTTCACCGAACACCATATGCTTGTACAAGATATTTTTTCTGTATGCATTATAGTTGTGTATGTATATATATATATATATATATATATATATATATATATATATGTGTGTGTGTGTGTGTGTGTGTATATATGTGTGTGTATATATGTGTGTGTGTGTGTATATATAATATACACATATATATGAGTATATAGATCGTTTACTCGCTGCCATCTCCTCTTCCTGCTACCCCGACAGTTCTCTCTTCCTCCCCTTTCCCTTCTCTATCATTCATTTATTTTTTCTTTTAATCTGCCTAAATGCCATTTCTGTCCTTTTAATATTTAAATCTCTCTCTCTCTCTCTCTCTCTCTCTCTCTCTCTCTCTCTCTCATTAAATCTTTTTTCTTTTAGCTTTATTCCACCCCACCCCGTTTTCTCTCTAGCCACAATGCAAATTTGCTAATTCTTCTCTTTCCTCGTTATATATCTACCTATTTGGACCGTCTACCTTATCCGCCGTTCTATCCATCCATCCGCCCATCTATCTATCTATCTATCTATCTATCTATCTATCTATCATATATATATGTTTTAATGGTGGCAGCTGATGAAGGAGATGTTTCTATGTGGCTTACTTGTTTGTTGTACCTTGTTTACCATTTTGTCCATGTTCTTTTGCTACGTCATGTACCCAGTTATGTATCTATATATACATGTAGATGAAGGTATGTACACACATGTACATATATATGCATATACTCACATATTGTTTATATATATATATATATATATATATATATATATATATGTGGTGCACCAGCATGACCGCAGCCACTTGGCTGAAACACATAAATAAATAAATATATATATATATACACACGCATATTACCTATCTACCTATCCGTTACCAACTTATATATATATATATATATATATATATATATATATATATATATATAATTTGCCCCTCCATCTTATCTACCTACCTGCCTGCCTGTCTTCATCTACCTATCTATGCATTCTTCCTTTCTATCCACCCATCAATCAACCGATCTATATCCATCCATCCACCCAACCGTCCGTCACCGGCCTATCTCTTTTCTATCTGTCTACCCCTATCTATATATCACGTCTTGCTCTCCACCACCATACACACATTTACACACATATATATATATATATATATATATATATATATATATATATATATACATGTATATATACCACAGCAACCACTACCACCATCTCCACCATCCGACATCCCCACTTTCTCCCGCCGTATCCCCGGTCCTCAGAGAATTCTTTTAACGATATAAAACTGCCGTGCTTTTCCCATCTCGTCTCCTCATAATGTCTCAGGATCCCTTTTTGCTTTTAATATTTTATTTCACTCTATAAAATATCATTCGCCTTTTTTTTGGTTTATTTTTGTTCCCCCCCCCCCCCCTCCTTTTTTATTATCTTGTTTTCAACTGCTTCACAACCTTCTCCTTCTCTCTCTCTCTCTCTCTCTCTCTCTATCTATGTATCTTTCTATCTATCTATCTATCTATCTATCTATCTATCTCACTGCCTCTCTTCACAACCACTATCCTCCTTCCATCTCACCTTCGCGCGTTCACTCATTCACTCACTCTCGCACTCACGCACTCACTCACTCAGTCGGTGATCTTCCACGCCAAGCTGTCACTCAGTCTCTATCACTTTCACTCACTTTCTCTCTCTCTCTCTCTCTCTCTCTCTCTCTCCCTCTCCCATTAGCTTTTTTTTTTTAATTCTTCTTACCTACACATATATACGAATATATATATATATATCTGCGTGTGTATATACATACATAAACACACACTATATATATATATATATACGTATAAAACATGTATGTATGTATATATTTCGCATTTTTGTTTTATGAATAGTTCTATAACTGTTCATCTATTATTACTTTGCGTTTTACCTTCTCTGGCAATATATATATATATATATATATATATATATATATATATATATATATATATATATATATATATATGTGTGTGTGTGTTTGTGTATGTGTGTGTGTTTGCACGTGGCTGTGTGTTTGTGTGTTGTGTGATCTGTTTGTATGCGTTGCATTTATATGTCAGAGGTTTGCTTTTAATATGAAAGGAGTAAAAGAAGGTGCCGATGTGTGTGTGTGTGTGTGTGTGTGTGTGTGGTGAATAATGGTTTGTTTGGTGTGAAAGCCTGCCGACTGGAAGCTATTGTTTATTTGAGCTAGAGGTGTTGTGTACGTGTGTATATATATATATGTGTGTCCTGTGTACATAGTGTGTGTGTATATATATATATATATATATATATAATACAAAGAATATATATATGCATGTATATGCTCTTGCGTATTTATAAACACACACACAGACACGAACGTATGTACACATATGTGTGTGTCCTATGTACATAGTGTGTGTGTGTGTATATATATATATATATTTATATATATGGTCTTGCGTATTTATAAACACACACACAGACACGAACGTATATACATATACCGTATACATATACCGACTGATATATATATATATATTTATATAAATGTGTATATATGTGTGTGTATAATGCATAGGTGTTCATATATTTCACAATGATATATATATATATATATACATACATAGTATACAGGCTTTGAAATGTCATTCTCTCTCTCTCTCTCACACACTCTCTCTTTCACACACACACACACACACACACACTCTCTCTCTCTCTCTCTCTCTCTCTCTCTCTTTCTCTCTCTCTCTCTCTCTCTCTCTCTCTCTCTCTCTCACACACACTACATTATTAAATTCGCACAGCCACACGCACCTTGTCTTGTGATAAAAATGTTTGTCATCCACCACATTGAAAAAACACTTCGTTATGGCTAACACCAGCATTCTTATTTATTCTTTCAACATAATCGTCGTCGTCGTTGTCGTAATAATAATACTCGCCATTTTGTTTTTGTTTTTGCTCTTGTTTTTATTTATTTTACTCTACAAAAAGTTCGCCGTCATTTTCCAAACTGCGCTTCCTTGGTGTCGTTTTCAACAAGGGAACTCACTTAACCTACCTACGTATACCTATTTTACCTCTACGCGGACATTTGACTGGCTAGTTGTAGCAACAAAATGTCTCTTCGCCATCACTTTGATCACCGACTGAAAATAAATTGGATATGTAAATCTGAGCAAAAAAAAAAAAGAAACAGAAAAAAAAGGCATGGAAGGCGCCGAAATTGAGAAGGGATGGTCGTGGCTGGGATACTTTTGGTTAATCTTATAGGTTTACTTGCTCGGTGAGACTGTAAGCTTGGACTTATCGTTGCGCCTAATGATGATGATGATGATGATTTCAAATTTTGGTACAAGACCAGCAATTTCGGGGGCAGAGGTAAGTCGATTTCATCGACCCCGAAAGCATGAAGGACAAAGTTGACCTCGGTTGGATTTGAACTCAGAACGTAAAGATGGACGAAATGCTACTAAGCCTTTTTATCCAGCTCGCCGCTTTAATATTCTTTTCTACTCTAGGCACAAGGCCTGAAATTTTTGGAGTGAGAGAGAGAGAGCCAGTCGATTAGATCGATCCCCAGTACGCAACTGGTACTTAATTTATCGACCCCGAAAGGATGAAAGGCAAAGTCGACCTCGGCGGAATTTGAACTCAGAAAAGACAGACGAAATACCGCTAAACATTTCGCCCGGCGCGCTAACGTTTCTGCTAGCTCGTCGCCTTTAATAGTACTTGACTGTGCATGGTAATTTGTTTTATTGACCGCAAGAAGTTGAAAGGCAAAGTTGACTTCGGTGAGATTTGAACTCAGAACGTAACGTAAAGAAGGTGGGAACAAGAGGTGTCCACTAACCATTTACTGTCATTATTAAAGGCGGTGAGTTGTTGAGTACCAGTTGAGTACTGGGGGATCGATGTAATCGATTATTCCTTTCCCAAACATTTCACGCCTTGTGCCTATAGTAGAAAATATTATTAAAGGCGACGAGCTGGCAGAATCGTTGGAACGCCGGATAAAATGCTCAGCGGTATTCCATCTGTCTTTACGTTCTGAGTTCAAATTCCGCCGAGGCCGACTTTGCCTTTCATCCTTTCAGGGTCGATAAATTAAGTACCAGTGAAACACTGGGTCGATGTAATCGACTTAGTCCCTTTGTTTGTCCTTGTTTGTCTCCTCTATGTTTAGCCCCTTGTGGGCAATAAAGAAATAAGAATCGTTAGCACGCCGGACAGAATGCTCAACGGCATTTCGTCCGTCTTCACGTTTTGATTTCAAATTCCGCCTTGGTCGAGATTGCCGTTCATCCTTTCGGGGTCGTATTACTACGACTACCAAGACTACCAACTTCTTGACCATTTTCCTGCTGTCCACTTCAATGACACCTTACATTTTCTTCTTCTTCTTCTTCTATACTATTACTACTGCTACTAGGATCACCCAATTCTTGCCATTTTCATGCTGCCCGCTTGAATGGCACTTTACATTTCACTACTACTCCTACTACTACTACTAATAATAATAATAATATTGCTGCTGCTGTTCCGTTCTGCTTCTCTCCTTACCTGCCCCCCTCCTCCTCACGCCTCAGCCCTCCATTATCCCCCACCGTCAGGCAAATTCTACGACCAGCGTTGTTATCACCAACCTTCCAACAGAAAAACAAACCCTTTTATAATCGACCACCACAACACTGCAGCCAGCACCAACACCACCGCCGCCACCACCAACTTCACACACCTCTACACTAACACTACTACTACTACTACCTCCACCACCACTACAACCACCACCACCGCCGCCGCCATCATTACAACTATTACCATTATCACCCAACTTAAAAATCGGTGAGATAAGGGAAAAAATGGAAAAATAAAAAGCCAAGCAAAAACCCCTTGGAACTGTCCTATCCTGTCCTGTCCCATATCTCACCTTAACCTTTTAAAACGGGGAAAGAAAAGAAAGAAAATGGCGGTGCGATGGAGGGGACAAAAAAAAAGGGGGGTTCTTTTGCACCGCATCACAGTTGTACACCCCACCTGCCTGCCTGCCTGCCATTTCCTAGTAATAACTATTGCTTCGAAACAACACCACACGAACTCTAATCTATACTACCACCACCACCACCACCGCCGCCGCTACTGCCACCACTTACCTTCAATACCATCGTTGTCTTCATTGAGTAACAACAACAATAATAATAATAATAATAATAATAATGATAATGATAATCTAACTGCCGTCTCTACCATTACCTCGCTTATTGTCATTAACATTATCTTTTCACCTCCATGTTTGTTATCTTGGGCTCAGTGGTGACCCACCGCCACCATCACCAATTCTGCTTCCAATACTATATTGAACATTGTTGTTCTCTACCATCGCCATCATCATTATTACCATCACACCGCCATCATCATCATGATCATCATCATCATCATCATGATCATCATCATCATCATCATTATAATTATCATCATCATCATTATCAACATCATCATCATCATCTCCTTTGCTGTTGGGATCATCTACACAATACCATCACCACCACCACTACCATTAACACTAATGCCATCGACATAACGTCATGGCTTCTGGCTTTTACCATCATCATCATCATCATTGTCATCATCATCATCGTCATCATCATCATCATTGACTATCATCACCACTACCATCACCATCACTAACCACCATGATAACTACCACTACCACCACCACCACCACTGTTTTTATACTACTATACTGTCGTGGTTTTAATCACCACCACCACCACTATCACCATCATCACCACCACCACCACCACCATCGCTATTATCACCTCCACTCCCCACTATTCATCAAACTCAGTAGTGTTCTACCCCACCCCCTGGTCGCTGCCAGTCTCCTACCTACCTACCTACCTCCCTACCCACCCACCTATCTAACTCCTCCAGTGAGGCTCACACCGACGCAAGCGTCACAATCGCCATCACCACCATTATCAATAACGCTGCCATCATCTCCTGTGTTCGTCACCCATGACTGGCTACGCTACCCCACCCACCCCACCCACCCCCCTCCACTTCCCAAGTCCCTGATATATTCCCCGTCCTTCATCCCCACCCCCACCTGACCGCCACCGTTATCGTTTTTAAGCGTGACAGCTTCCCTTGTCACCGTTGTGGTGCCTCACCGTTCAATAGTGTGCCGCTGCAGCAGCAGCAGCAGCAGCAGCAGTAGTAGTAGTAGTAGTAGTAGTAGTAGTAACACCGGTATTGTCTTTTACCTTGCATCGATACTAAACACCGCCACTACCACCATTGCATCAGCGCCATCATCATCACCATCGCCACCTCCACCATCATCAGTCTCCTCAACACCATCGCCGCACTAATATAACATCCACCGTTACCACCACTGTCACCTTCACCACCTCCACCATTGTTACTATCACCAGTGCCACCATCGCTGCCTCAGCACCATACCACCATGCTACTTGTACAACACCAACACTACAACCATTGTCGTACCATCACTGCCTTCATACTACCACTGTCATACCATTATTACTACCATGCACTCAACACCACCACCACCATTATCACCATCATCACCATCCTTACCTCTACACTACCACCACCACAACCACTCTAATATCACTGCTAGGAATCCAACACCAGTGTTACATCACCTCCATCACAACCACTGCCCCACCATGAATGCCCTGAACCACTCGCGCCTGAACTTCTAAATCAGTGGTTCTCATCCATTTTCGGTTTTTTTTTTTTTTACCTGGGGCCCCCTTTGATTTCTGTTTTACCCCATAGCCATTCATTGTTTATAAAAACACCATACTTCATTTTTATACTTAAATATTATTAAGAATTGTATTTAAAACATTGTTAAAATATGTTGTGTATTGTACAATTATAACCTATTTAGTAAGATCTCCTTACGTAGAAATTCTATTGCATGTTAGTGGAATATCGCTGAGGCAAGTGCATAAGTTTAAGCACTTCGGGGCCCATATTCACTAGTAGTGCGAAGCAGGAGGCCGAATTAGATGCCAGAATTGCAGGTGCTGACATAGTAAAGCACCAGCTTCGGTATTCGATCCTTGGAAGAGGTGAGATTGATTAAGAAAAGAAAAGAAGCCCAAACTTAGCGTCTTCGATTCGGTTTTCATGTCTGTCCTCACCTGTGGTCATCAATGTTGAGTAAAGACCGAAATAATACGATCGTGAATAGAGTTAGGGTTAGCGGCCAAAATGGAATCACCCAGAAAGATCTCTGCGGTGACGTTACTTGACAGAATGTGTAGTTCCGAGGTCAAGGAGTCCCTCTTAGTTGAGTCGCTATTTTTCCGCATTGAGAGGCCATAGGTTCGGTACTAGGGCTATGTGATTTGAATGTCTCTCATAGAAGAATCGCAAAACGGTTTATTCAAGCTGAGCCATGCAAGAGAAGACCTAGTAGGTACACCAAGAACAAGATGGTTGCATAATATCCATTCGTCACAGCTTGTCATGCTTTGGGAATCCTGACGGAAGGTGTCTAAGGACGCTACCCTCACAGCCACCTCAGCAATGGTAGGCAGAAAAATTGGTTGAGGATATACGTGTATAGGTACGGATGGATAGGTGGATTTCCTTTATACTGTAGGACTAACCCCTGAGGAAAGGGGTTAGTCCAATTCATCGATTCCTGTACTTCATAGATACTTTATTTTATCGACCCCGAAAGGATGAATCGACCTCGGGGGAATTTGAACGCAGAACGATGAAATGTCGTTAAGCCTTTTACTCGGCGTGCTAACGATTCTGCCAACTCGT
>NC_142943.1:11908060-11915560 GCF_046866305.1 Octopus bimaculoides
ATGTGGTGGTGGTGGTAATGGAGGATTATGTGTGGACATGGCCAGCCCATTCCGCCCGTCAGGTGAGAAGAGGGAAGACCACAATTTGCCCCCCCCCCCTCTCTGTAAAGGGTCGGTCGCTCTGGCTGACGTTAGTACACACACACACACACACACACACAACCCCCAAACAATCGCACACACGAAGGAAAGGGGGAGGTGTGTAATTATGATTTGTCAAAAGGTAAGGGGTGTTATCAAATATATTGTTTGGTTGTGGCGTGTGTTTGTTGGGGGGGGGGAGAAAGGGGGCATTATTAGCATGTGTGGTAGGGAGTGAGAGGTGGGTGGTGGTGTTTGGGTGGATCGGACGACACGAGCGGCAGCGATAGTGGACACGTGCCCCCTTAACTGACGGTCATCTGGTCAGTTGAAGACACATGCGTCCTGAAGGTTACAGTCTAATATGTGTGTGTGTGTATGTCTATATGTGTGTGTGCGTGTATATATATATATATATATGTGTGTGTGTGTATATATATATATATATATATATATATATACACATACATACACACACGTGTATGAATGTATATAAATGAATGTCCCATTTATAACTACTGGTTCATACTTTCAGAGATGTTCAAGCACACTCACACGTGTGTGTGTGTATACATAGATAGATAGAAATATATTTATCTATCTATCTATCTATCTGTCTGTCATGTGTGTGTCTATGCATGTAAATATAAGTGTATGTTTATAGACATAAGTATGTGTAGATATCTGTCTGAACACGTGTTTGCGTGCGGGTGTATTTGTGTGTGTGTGTGTGTGTTTATGTGTGTTACGGAGCCAACAGGATGCAATCGGATACCACATCCCAGGATATCTATGCAGTAGAAACACGTGTCGGACAGATTTAAAGTGCATATATTGTATATGAAAGTGTTATAAACTAGCTTTATGGATGTAACTTTTCTCCATTCTTATTTTAACATCTTGTGTGTGTGTGTGTATGTATACACACACACACACACACACTCACACATAAGCACAAGCAATAATGAGCTTTACATGTTTCTTTATTTGAGCATCTAGGACTCAGTGCGCGGACTGGGAAGATGGTAGTATTCGTTATGGTCACTCAATATTTTCAATCGGTCAGTTGACCGACTGAGTAAACGGAATTTGACTGAAACAAGTAAAAGAGTAAAAAACTATATATATATATATATTTATGCACACACACACAGTAATTCTTCGCCGTATCGCGGTTTATTATTTAAGCTTACGTCGATTCCTCTGTGGTGTTGTTTTGCATTTATAATAAAGTAAATATATACAAATTATAAAGATAATAAAACAAGAGCACTCAGAGAGCGCAAACCTCCGCCAAGGCATCACCAACGTCCTCTTAACAATTATCCGGAGATGATCTTTTAAAATGAGAATATCTGAAATAAGCTCGACTGCTCTCGCAAACGAAAATACTAAAAATGAACCCGACCGCTCTTAAAAATTAAGTTTTAAAAAACCGGAAAAATGATCTAGAATCCTTGTCCTGTACCGGATCGATCCCAAAATTTAATCAGTTCGTGCCAGTCACGAAGCCAAACATCCCTGAAAGTTTCATTCGAATCCATCCAGCGGTTGGTTCTTGGTATATCTTGTCCACGGAAAACAAACACAACTGAAAACAATACTTTCGCTTTCACTAAGGCGGAGGTAAAAATATACAGTACGGTATTGTTTCTACTTCGCGGATTATCACTTATCCCGGGGTTTTTTCGAACGTAACATCTGCGACAATCGAGGAATTACTGTATGTATGTATGTATGTGTATATATATATATATATATACACACACACCGAGATTCGGTAGTGTTGGGTGTTAGTAAAAATACCAGCGATATACGGAGATCGATGCAGTGGAGGATGTATCTAAGACTTTTGTACGTAATGAATATGTAATATTTTCGTGTACAGTTAACTTCTTCCAGGTGGGTTGAGTCTAACTTTGTAGTCCCCGATAACAATGTCGGACCAGTTAATCTTCAGTTCAGTTTGGTTGATTGAGAGAGAAGTGAAAGCGAGCGGAGCGAGGTTAAAAGAAGCACAACTTTTTAATTCGCTCAATATAGATGACAAATTTTTTTATATCTTTAAACCCGTGGACAACGATTGGGGTGTGTGGTTTGTTTGTATGCATGTATGTATGTATGAACAAGTTGTGTTTGATATTGTGTGTCTCTTTCCTTTTTGTGTATGTGTGTATTGAGATATGTTGGACAACTTAGTTCGTTCAATAATAATAATAATAATAATAATAATACATAAATAAATAAGTAAGAATCCGCTCATCTCCACTTCTTATATATATATATATATATATATATATATATATATATATATATAATCTCCATGACTTTTTTCTCTTCAAATCTTTTTTTACTTTTATCGCATCTTTTTTTCATTTTATCTCTTCCACATTTTACTCGCACACACACACACTCACACACACATACATATTCTTTACATTTACATCTTTTTTCTTTTTCTCCGACATCTCTTTATTATTTCTTCTGCGATATTTAGTTATTTATATATTTATACATTTATTTTCCATCTATATTTTTTCTATTATTTCTCCATCATTTTTTTATTTTTTATTTTTTCCCCTTTCATTCATTCATTTATTTATTTATTTATTTTCTTTCAAACATTTCTTTTCACAACCTTTATATTTTTTCTTCTTCTTCTTGGTTACATATTTTTCCGCAATTTTTTATTATTTTTTTTCTCTCTCTTATTTCTTTTAACATCTCATATCTGTTCGTCGTCGTATGTTTTTTTTATTCCTGTTTTTCTTTTCTTTTTTTTATCTCTATATCTGTCGTTTTCTCTCTTTTCCTCCTCCTCCTTCCCCCACCACCTTTCTTTTATTATCCAATGCATTTTTTTTCTTATTCCGTTTCTTTTTCTTTCTCCCTGTGTCCCCGACACATTCATTCATAATACACATACAATATTTATTACATGCATTCAAAGATACATACACACACAGATATACATATATATACATATAAATATATATATATATATATATATACATATATATATATATATATATATATATATATATATATATATATATATGTGTGTGTGTATATCTATATATATATTGTTCTCCATTACCCCAACGATTCGTAACATCCCGCGATCACCATCACTCCCATCGCCAATATCACCGTTAACGCTACCCCACATCACCTTCCTCCAGTCCTTATTTGTTTATTGTTTTTTTACTCTTATTATTTTTTTCTTTCAAACCTATGTATCGATCTCTCGACTCCTGTGACTTTCTCTCTCTCACTCTCTCTCTCTCTCTTTCTAGATTATTTCTTTCCTTCCTTTTTCCTGTGTGTCTCCGCTGTCAATTCCTTCCGTTTTCTGTCTGACTGTATGTCTGTCTTTTTTTTTCTCTCTCTGTTTCTTTATCTCTTTGCTTCCCCTGTCACCACCACCACCGCCACCTATTTCATACGAAGGGGCCTCTTTCTTCTTGTTTATTTCCTTTTCTTTGTATAAAACTATGAGGGGACGTAATTGAGAGAGAAAGGACGAACAATTCCTCTGTCACCACTAACAGCACCATCACACCATCTTTAACGTCATTATCGAATCTCTAAGACTGATTAAAACACTTTCTCCATCTCTCTCTTTACCCCTCCCCTCAATCTGTCTAATATACTTTACTCTATCTTCCTCTTTTTCACTACCCCTCCCTTTGTTTTTACTTTTAGATCCTCCATCATTCTCTCTCTTTTGTCTTCTTTTTCCCTATCCCCCCCCTCTCTCTCTCAACATCTGTCTCTTCACCTATTTCTCCTTCTACATATTCTTTCTTTTCTCTCTCCTTAAATTTCTCTCCTTGACTCTGTAGTGTACACTCTGTCAGTCTCTCTCTCATAATTTCTCACTTTCTCCTTCCCCCGTCTCTCTCTCTCTTTCTCTCTCTCTCTCTTTCTCTTTCTCTCTCTCTCTCTCTCTCTTTCTCTCTCTCTCTCTCTCATTCTAAAACTGCCCACTTTTTTCTCCTTCGTCGTCTTTCTCTCTCCTCGTCTTCCGGCTTCCTCCGTCTCTCCTTTTCTTTCAATTCCTTTCCTCCTACCCCCACATCTCTCTCACTCAATTATTGTTTCTCCTCTCACTCTCACTCTCAAGTATTGTCTCCCTTCTCTTCCTAAACTCTCCAACTTCTACCTCCACCTTTTCCCTTCTGCCTCTTCCCTCTCCTCACACAAAACATTCTCACCTTTCGCCATTTCATCACATTTATCTGTTATTGTTGTTGTTTGTTTTTACACTAAACAGGATGTTTTTTGCCTCTTTACTCCGAGTATAAAGTGAAGTGTTATGTGTTGGATATGAGTGTGTGTGTGTGTGTGTGTGTGTGTGTGTTTTAGTGTCTATCCTGGAAACTATACCTTTGTGTGTGTGCGTGTATGTGTGAGCGTTTGTTTTAAGTATTTTTCCTCAGGAAATACCATCCTGCGAGTGTGTGTGTGTGTGTGTGTGTGTGTGTAGTTTGAGAAGGTGACTGACAAGTGTGTGCGGTATGGTGACATTGGTGATGATGATGATGGGCGAAATATGTGTTTTAATGTCTTTCCTGAGGAAACACCTCAGTGTGTACGTGTTTGTGTATGCATGTGTGTGTGCGTTTACGTGTGTTCTGAAGCACTTCTTGTGTGTCTGTATGTGTGTGTTTTGTGAAGTGTCAATGTGTGTGTCAGGTGACACTTCCTAACACCCTCTGCGCGCGCGTTTGTGTGTGTGTGTATACACGTGTGTGTATTTGTGTTGTCACTTTAACGTTAAAGCCTTCTCCGCCCATTCCCCTCAGGTTGTTCCCATTCTTTTAATTCGAATGACACATGCACACACACACACACACACACACACACACTGATGAGCGTGCACACTCGTAGCGCACATGTACGAACACATCTGTTCCTACATAGATGCGTATACATTAATTTGCACTTGTAAGCATCATCTACATACATGTATGATGGAACACGCCGCCTAAAGGCAATACACACACACAAAGATTTCATGCACACACACACACACACACACACACACACACACACACACACACACACACACACACACACACACACACACACACACATATATATATATATATATATATATATACATACGCAAGACGCACACCGCGCGGATGTCTACATGCATACGTACACACTGTATGAACACACATGACCCCAAGATGAGTGCAGGGGTGGATGCTAAAGGGTGTAGAAACGATCAGAGCGGGGAGATATAAAGGAGGAAGGGGAACGGTGAGACGGGAGTCAGGTATCTCAATTGAACTGTCTCCTCCTCCTATTCCTCCTCATACACAAGGATCACTACCTTGCCTCCCCATTTGCCACCAGCTCTTATCTTCCCTTCCTCTCTTTCTCTCTCTTCCTCTTTCTCTCTCTCTTCCTCTCTCTCTCTCTCTCTCTCTCTCGCCTACCACCTATCCACACAAAAAAACGGAGCTTCTGTTGTGCCACGACCTGCCAAAAATAGCAGCTAAATCTCTCTCAAACTCAAATCGTATCCCTATTACTCTAGGAAAAGTCACGTTCAATAACGAGATTTTCTTTTCTTTTCTTCATTGTAGTTTGAAAAAAAAAAAAAAAAAGAAATGGGATGATCACGGCTGGACTGTCTTTAGGTCTTAGATTTTCTTCATCAGGGATGACCTGGAACTAAACAACAAAAACAACCACCATCTCGCGAACCTCACGATCATCAGCTCCATCTTCTGTGCCGTGTGCTTTCAACTTAATATTATATACACTGTGTGGAGGCGCAATGGCCCAGTGGTTAGGGCAGCGGACTCGCGGTCATCGGATCGCGGTTTCGATTCCCAGACCGGGCGTTGTGAGTGTTTATTGAGCGAAAACACCTAAAGCTCCACGAGGCTCCGGCAGGAGATGGTGGCGAACCCTGCTGTATTCTTTCACCACAACTTTCTCTCGCCCTTACTTCCTGTTTCTGTTGTGCCTGTAATTCAAAGGGTCAGCCTTGTCACACTGTGTCACGCTGAATATCCCCGAGAACTACGTTAAGGGTACACGTGTCTGTGGAGTGCTCAGCCACTTGCACGTTAATTTCACGAGCAGGCTGTTCTGTTGATCAGATCAACTGGAACCCTCGACGTCGTAAGCGACGGAGTGCCAACAATATATACACTGTATGGTCCTAAGTCTCTGTATTGTCTTAACACTATGTGTAGTCTTAAGACGTATAGTCGTAGAATATTGTGTAGCCTTCAAACACTATGTGAACTTGAGACATTGAGACATTGTGCCGCCTTCAGATACTGTTTCGCGTAATGACGTTGTATGTCTTAACATTATGTCATCTAATGATGTTATGTCCCAACCTTTTCATTATCAAGGACCCCTATTATTTAAATGAGTTTTCCCATGGACCCCAGGATATTGAAAGGTCTGTCAGCTTAACATGTTCACGGTCCCCTTTGCGGACCTCAGATTGGGAACCACTGTTCTTGAATTTGTTTGCTATTAAGATGTTGTATGGGCTTAAGTCTCCGTTTGTACAGGCTTCGAAATGGAGGTAACTTCCATTTAGTCCAATGATAGTGGATTTATGATAACGTATGTGTCGGTAGTGAAACGCTACGAGTATTTTAAAAGGTCAGTACTACCGAAAGTGATGGTCCGCGGACCGGTGCCGGTCCGCGAGACATCAGCTGCCGGTACGCGGCGAGTTTCCAGAAAAGAAAGAAACATTATAAAATGCTTATAAAATATTGTATTATTTATTTACAAAATAAATATAAGATTAAAAAAAAAATCAACTTTTATTATATTCATTATATATATATCGTTTTTGGTATGAATTAATATTACCAAGAAATATTCTTTTCTGCTCTAGGCACAAGGCTCGAAATTTTGGGGGAGGGAACCAGTCGATTAGATCGACCTCAGTACGCAACTGGTACTTAATTTATCGACCGCGCAAGGATTAAAGGCAAAGTCGACCTCGGCGGAATTTGAACTCGGAACGTAAAGACAGACGAAATACCGCTAAGCATTTTGCCCGGCGTAGTAACGATTCTGCCAGCTCGCAGCCTTAATTACTAAGAAATATTACCGGTTCCTGGCACATTGGAATATAAAAAAAAAGAAACTGCCAGTACGTCACATCAGATACTTTGAGAAGCACTGTTTTAGGTGACACTCGATGAAGTTCAAAAACAAAAAAGCTTTTCCTATACATTAAACTAAAACTAATAAAACTTTCCTGCCTATACATTTATCTAAGGTTAATATAAAAGGAATAACGCTAAACACAGTTTATATTCTAGTTTCTATACACGTTTCACTATTATGGTTGTTTGGAACCCGCTCTAATAGTTGTTCCAAGTGCATTTAGATCGGGGTCAGGGAACTTTTTTAACCGATTACCCC
>NC_142943.1:11918060-11925560 GCF_046866305.1 Octopus bimaculoides
TCTCTCCCTGATGAAGAGTAAGGATCCAAAACGTTAGCTTCTTCACTTCTGCATACTTCTATTGGACTTACCCAGCTCCTTTTTATGTTAGTTAGTAGGGGAGTTATTATTATTATTAACTCATTAATAAGTCGGTGAGCTGGCAGAATCGTTATTGCATCGGACAAAAATGCTCAGTAGCATTTCTTCCGGCCCTAGTTTTGCTGTATTTCAAAGAGCCAGTTTTGCCACGTTCTGTATCACACTGAATCTCCCTGGGAACTAAGTTAAGGGTACGCGCGTCTGTGGAGTGCTCAGCCACTTGCACGTTAATTTCACAAGCAAGCTGTTCCACTGATCAGATCATCTGGAACCTACATCGTCGTAACCAACACACACACAATAGAAAGACATCTCTCTAATCGTCTTCAACATTAGAATTTTTGATTACAGAAATTATGATACACTCTATTGTAACAACTCTACAATTATGTCTAAATATATAAATTTCATGCTCTGGCAAGATTTTCGCCCGTCTTCCCCCCAAAAAAACCACCCTTAAAAATTTTTCTTTTTTCG
Organism: Octopus bimaculoides; assembly: GCF_046866305.1. Taxonomy (NCBI): domain Eukaryota; kingdom Metazoa; phylum Mollusca; class Cephalopoda; order Octopoda; family Octopodidae; genus Octopus; species Octopus bimaculoides. Next base: position 11,918,619 of record NC_142943.1, read on the forward strand.
ACTACTGGCAATTCGAATCTGCAAAAAAAAAAAGGCAAAAATCGGCATTTTTTTAATTACCCACACCCCCCATTTCCTTCATTTTTTACTTTTTTCAGAAATTTTTTTTTTTCAAAATATGCGGAAAAATGTGGAAATTATGATTCTGAAGCCAATCTCCAAAAATTTTTGTAAAATTTTTTTAAAGAATTTTTTCCCCCTAAATATGCGGAAGAATACGGACAGAAATTTCAAAACATCTCTGTAGTTACGGTTAGGGTTAGGGTTAGTGTTGGGGAAAAAAGTCAAAATTGAAGAATTTGTGGGGCGGGTTAACAATGCCGATTTTTGGCAATTTTCTGGAACCTCCGTATACGAAAACGGGTGTTTTCCCATGCTCTAAACTGTCTTTCCCATGCTCTAAACTGATATCAGTTGTTTACCTGTTCGTTCTTTCTATCTACTGTGCATGTACCCGCTCAATGATACACCACTTATAGCCGTTCGTTGCCAGGCAGCTACAACACCGATTTTTGCTTTAGTCGCTGTTCAAGTCGGAGATTTAGGTGATAAGTCAACCTGAGTATTTATTATATATACTTATTGCAATACGTTATTAGATGCGAATTTACCTGAAATGTGTGGGTTCGAATACATCTCAAGCATATCTGAACTGATAAGAAGTGTGTGTGTGTGTGTGTGTCTGTGTATGCGAGCGCGTGCTCACACACACACGCGCGGGGTGTTCATGAATTATCTATTTCTACTATTTATTGTAAAAACCATGCCAAAACAGACACGGTAGCTTGGTGTAGTCTTCTTCTACCTGGCCGGCTCCTGTCAAACCGTCCAAGCCATGCCAACATGGGAAAGAAGACGTTAAATGATGGTAATAACGACGATGATGAGGATGATGGTGATTGTATCTATCAAAATTGAGATCCAATGGCATCTAAGTGGGAGCGTTGTGATGTTTCTAATGAAACTTTGCCGGTTTTTTGATAAACTGTTAACTGTTCCTTATATATCGTTTCTTCATTACAATATATACATACAATATATATGTTTATTGAATATCATTTTTATACTGTATATATTTTTAATGGTGTAACCCGAAGTAGATAATGCTGTTGATAATAATAGCATGTAGAATATTCGATTTAAAAAATATCCTTGGATTGAAAAAATCGACGGCTATCCATGAATCTCTAACTCTCATATTCTATAAACATGACACGTTCTCACAATGTGTGTATGTATGTGTGTGTGTGTGTGTGTAATCTAGTTACCTGTCAGAAGAATTATAGCGTGATTGTTAACACTAAGCGATCATTGACGCTTATCATTACTTGATGAGGTTAGCCGTAAGCTGGAACATACCTGAGAGCTATCACGGTACCCCGCCTGGATAATTTTATCCCTACACACACACACACACACACACACACACACACACACACACACACACACACACACACACACACACACACACACACACACACACAGTTATAGCCAAAGTTATACTGACTGTCTCACGTTTGACCAGTTCACCAGCATCCAATGTTAGAACAAATGTGACTGTAATATATGCAGAATAAACGTTTTCTTTTTTTCCTTTATATAAAAGAAATCATTGAATAAGTTACGTTGACGATATAAAAGTTTTTGATGTTTATGGGGACGCTATTGTTTAAGGTTACCGTTAATGAACGACTACGCGTACGCACATTCACACAGTTTTAGTGACCAATGATGACGGTTGGTTGTTCTGTTTACACGACAGGGAATATATACAGGAACATGATGCAGGGAGTTCCACACTTGTCCTCAAACATCAACCACCACCACCACAACCACCACCATTAGCGCCACTATCCCCGTCACCACCGTCTTCATCACTTTAGCAGGTGTTTCAAAGAGAGTGTGAGTGAGGCAGGGAGGGGAGACAGGCAGGCAGGCAGGCTGGCAGGCAAGGAAACCCCCCGTTTGGAAGCAGGGATCTCTTCGCAATATCTGGGACATTTAAAGAGAGGTTTAATGTGTTGGCAGCAAACAATGGGAATTAACACATTTGTCTCTGCCATTATTCACCTCCCCCTCCCCTCCCGCTCATTATAGCTCCTTCCCCCCTCTTTTTTCTTTCACCTTGTTCATTCTCTCTCACTCTCTCTCTCTCTCTCTCTCTCTCTCTCTCTCTCTCTCTCTTCCCCTTTCTTACTCCAGCCTATTTTTTTACCTTGTACCAGCATCCCAACTTCTATCTATCTATCCATCAATCAATCAGTCTATCTATCTATCTATATATCCATTTGTCTCTCTGTCTGTCTGTCTGTCTGTCTGTCTGTCTGTCTATCTTTGTCTCTCTCCCACATTTCTCTCTCTCTCTCTCTCTCATACAGTGTGTCTATCTTTACCTTGTTTTACTTTTACCTTATCGTTGTATCACCTTTTCCCCCGTGACTCCTCTTTCGTTCTACTCTCTCTCTCTCTCTCTCCCTTACTCCAGTCACTCTATCACTCTATCTGTCACCTTCCCCCGCCACTCTCCTTTTTCTCTCTATTCCTCTTACACTTTATCGGTCACGTAACTTAAACCATGCACTCTTTCTCTTTACCCCCTAAAAAAACCCCATTTAACCATACATCCTCTTGCAACTTCGGACCTTCTAGAACCTTCATTCTTTCTCTCTCACTCGCCCTACCACCATTTTACTCTCTCTCCCTCAACGTGTGTTTTCACCTTTTGTTCTCTTACAGCTTTCCTTTCCTCCACCTTTCACTCTTGCTCTCTCTCTCACTCAGTACTTTTTCCTACTCTTTCTTCAACTCCCTTCTCACCCTCTTTATCTTAGCAACTCTCACTTCCTCTCATGCTCCCTACATCTCAGTCTCTTTATCTCTCTCTCTCTCACTCCCACCACTACATAGTCACTCCACACCATCTTTATTTAAGCCTTTCTTTAATTCCCTAACTCTAAACCTCTTTATCTTAGCAACTCTCCTAAACCTCATCTCTCTCTCTCTCTTTCTCTCTTCCTCCAGCCATTCATCTTTACGTTGCATCACAACCATCTGCTACCGATGTGTGTGTGGATATATATATATATATATATATATATATATATATATACACATACGTGTTTCTGTATATGTCAGAGATACAGACACGTGTACATACTTTTTGTTATATATGTATGTGTTTATAACACACTTATAGGTTCATAAGTTTAAAATAAAAACAACTTCCTTTTTTACGTATGTATGTATGTATGTGTATTTATGTAAAAACATTTCTTCGAAATTATAACTGTGTGTGTATACGTATGTATATAAATGGATACATACAAGCATCATCTTCATCATCATCATTTATCACCAACATATACTGTGCATTCTTGCTTTCCCGTCTTATTACTTTCACATAGTTCTTAATTAATTCTTAATTAGGTATATAGATCACTCTCTCTCTGAAAAATACGTTTTAATTTGTTTAACACAAATTAAAAACGTGCCCCGTAAGATATATACATATACATACAAAACACACACACACACACATGTATTCATATGTATGTACGTAATATATATATATATATATATATATATGTGTGTGTGTGTGTATATTTACGTGCACACAATGTTGTTTATACGCGTACAATTCCCATGGGTGCAGCTTCTGTGTCTCTGCGGTAGCTAAGCTGTCTGTTCTAAACACCTGGATGTGTAATAAACACTACACGAGGCGAATGCACATGCATAGATGTATGTATACTTGCATATGATGAGCATGTGTAAACTTTATTTCAAATCCCTTCGTCCTCCTCCTCTCTCTCTCTCAGACACATGTATATATATATATATATATATATATATATATATATATATATATATATATATATAGACACGCTTTCTACATATTTTAGGATGGAAATTTTTTAATTTTATCTTTTGAAATTTTTGAACTAAAATAAAATTGAAACTAATAAAATAGACATGGAATAAGAAACATGCATTGTGTGTGTGTGTGTGTGAAGAAAAGCTTTAAAAAAACCCACATGCACAGACGCACACATATACAACCACATGCTTGTTATACATATATATATTACTTTACTATATATGCACTCGACTAAATGCACATATATGCACACACACATGCATATATAGATATACATATACACGCGCCCATATGCAGTTGCATATATACATATTATATACATGCATTCAATTATATACTCACATACTAACCTCTCTCTCTCTCACACACACATATACATACATACTTACATACATACATACATATATCTATCTTAGTGTATTCATATATATACACCCTGTCATGTTTTTACCGCTTTATCTGTACTTGATGATAAATAGATACACGTAGAATTTGTGGTGGTGGTGGTTGGGGAAATCGGAGAAGGGGTGTAAGGAGGCTGTAGCAGGGTTAAGCTGTTTCGGTGGTGGTGGTCGTGTTGGCTGTCGTTTGCTGTTGTGGTGGCACTTAGTGCGTTTTGCATGACGGTATGGAGGTAGTGTTGGTATTACTAAGCATGTTCTTGTAAAGGTGATGGTAGTAGTAGTAGTAGTGATGGTGCTGATGATGGTAGCAGTAATAGTTGTAGAGGTGGTGGTAGTGTTGGTAGTATAGGTGCTAGTTCATGATAGTGGTGACAATACGGATTGTTGTGGTGGGGTTTTTTTGTCCGATGAAGGCAAGGCGAAGCAGTGCTCCCGGTGAAAACAAACAAACAAACAAAAAAAGCTGGTAGAAACAGTGTCGTGGTGGTCGGCATTTGTAGAAGTAGTGATGGTGGTGGTGGTGGTGGTGGTGGTAGTGGTGACGGTGGTTGTACGTACAACACACGTGTGTAACATGATGTCTACGGCGGCGTGTGTCCAAAAATCAATCGATTATTTATAATATGAAAAGGGGAGATTACCACCGCCGTCACCACACCACCATCATCATTATCATCATTGATCAGTCTCTTCATCTCTCTTTCTCTCTCTCTCTCTCTCTGTTCTTTCTCCCCCCCCCTCCACCCCCTCCGTTTCTTGTCTTTGATTTTTTAAATTTTTTATTCTAGTATTTTTTTTATGATTGTTTTTCTTTTGTTTTTTTTCTTCAAGTTTTCCAATTGATATTAAGATTTTCTTTCTTTATTTTTTTTTTCTTCATTCATCTTTTCACCTTACCCGTCCACCACCCCCTCCCTCACACTCAACCCTCATACCACATCACACCTACCCGCAGCCGTCGCTTCCGCACACTTCCACCACCACCATCACCACCCCCACGTCCCAGATGTCGACTCCTCCCCTCCTTTCACCCTTTTCATATCTGCACACCTTGTCCTAGCACATTATCTATCTATCTATCTACCCATCTATCTATCTACCTATCTATCTATACCTTCCTATCTATCTATCTGTCTATCTATCTACCCATCTATCTATCTACCTACTTACCTATCTACATATCTATCTATCTATCTATCTATCTATCTGCCTGTCTGTCTGTCTGTCTGTCTATCTATCTATCTATCTTTATCCATATATATGCCTCTCTATATCCAAACTATCCCTCTATCAACCCCTCTCTCTCTCTCTCTCTCTCTATCTATCTATCAATCTGTCTTTATCTCTCTATCTTTCCCTCCCTCCTCTCATTTTAATATTTCCTTCTTTAACTCTATCCCATCTCTCACCACCACCACAACCACCACCATCTACCTATCTACCTCTCTAACTTTCTCCTATTCCTCTCCTCTCGTATCCCAGTCTTCCTCTTTATCTCTCTTCTCTTTCTCTCTCTCTCCCTCCCTCCCTCGTTCTATTTCTTAGTCTTTCACACCACCACCGCCATCATTCGCCCATCCAACCATCAACTTATATTAAACTCCATGTTACCTCTTATCTCTCCTCCCCTTCTTTTTCACTCCCTCTCTCTTTCTCCTCCATCCATACTGCTCCACCTATCCCTCCCGTGTGTCTTGACGGAAATAGGTCAACTGGATTCACTAGCAAGTCACTCGCTCCCATCCCATCTTCTTCTGGTCTCCTCCACATATGTGCGCGCGTGCGTATGCCATGCATACATGTGTGTGTGTGTGTGTGTATGTGTGTGCATGCGCATGCATGTGTCTGTCTGTGTGTTTGTACCGCATGTTTGTGTACACACCTTTGTGTCTTTACACGTGTCCGTGTAAACACCTTTATGTCTGCGTATATCTCTACACACACCTTTCTGTCTACGTTATGTGTCTGTATACGCACCATTCTGTCTACATATACAGCTGTATACATACCTTTATGTGTGTGTGTATATATATATATATATATGTATATGTATATATTTACATATACCTTCATATTAATGTATGTGTCGGCGTACATACGTGTTCTTGTGTATACACCCTTGTAGCCTATGCATGTCCGTGTATACACCTTTGTGTCCACATGTGCAACTGTGTGTACACTTTCTGTCCCTTACACATCGGTACCTGTATGTTATATGCACGTATGTATGCATGTATAGACACATGTGTATATATATATATATATATACACTACACACACACGTACATATTCGCGCACACACACACACACACACATACATACACACCTTTATGTTGTCGGTATGTATGTGTGTATACACACACCTTTATATCTACACATGTGTCTATGCATGTGTATGTGTATATAAAAAGAGAGAGAGAGAGAGACTATTGTACGTTAGTGTTTGAATATACACACCTTTGTGTCTGCAAGTGTGTGTATGTACCATATGTTTAATACATTTGTGTATATATGTGTGCTGTTTTGTGAGCGCACGCTCTCGTGCATATGTATATTGTTTGTGTGTGTGTAATGTACATACCACAAAGGTGTGCTATATACATTACATATTCTGTACGCAGAGCCCTGTAGGTGGCTCCGTCTGTGTACATGTGTGGTGAT
>NC_142943.1:11930560-11950560 GCF_046866305.1 Octopus bimaculoides
ATGTCACATGAATATCATTATTATTCAATATGTCACCCGAGCATTGTTGTTGTTTTTGATTGGTTGTGGTTCTTCTTGTTAGAATTAATGGTAACATAATCATCAATATAGTGGTAATATTAAACAGAAAAATAAATAAGCAGTGGCGGCAGCGCTTGGCTCTAGTGGTGGTGGTAGTGGTGGTGGTAGTGGTAATGCCAATAATGGTGAAAAGATGGTTGTTAGACAATACTGATGATGTTGACTTTTTTCTTCTTTTTACAAAGACAGGTCTTGTATTTATTAAGGAGTGAGACTATATATATGTACTTATATATATATATATATGTTCACACACACATATATATGTACTTATATATATATATATATATATATATATATATATATATATATCACATATATATGCATACATACATACATACGTACTTATGTATGTATGGATGTAGTTGTGTTTGTGTGTGTGTATTTCTGCATAAAATTTTCTTTCTAAGAGCTTTGCCCATCAAACTTGTCAACAAGGAATGTATTGATGTGAAATTAACAAAGCATATGTACAAACACACACACACAAACACATACATACACACACATACATATACACACCCACTTAGAGAGCTGTTCTGTCTTGTCACTCTCTCTCTTTTTCTCTCCTCATCTTCCATCCAAAGCACCCCACCTTCCCTAACCCCTTCCTGCCTCTTCCTTTTACCTTTTTGGTTTCTACCTTGCTTTGAAGAAATACAGCTGCTTCTTACCTTTTCATGTTCGGTGGGGGTGGGGGGGGGCAGTGGTGAGGGTGGGGGGGGGGGCAGTGGTGAGGGTGGGGGTGTTGAATAGTTGGATTGTTGTTGGATGTTGGTGGTGATGGTAGGTGTGTGTGTGTGTGTTAGTTGGTGAGGTTGTATGTGTGGTGGTGGTGGTGGTGGTGGTGGTGGTGGTAGTGGTCGTCATGAATGGTTAAATTGGTGATGGAGGTGTGTGATGGTTTAGTGGTAAGTTGTGGTTGAGGAGGCGGTGGTGCAGTTTCATGCGATGGCAGTGTGGAAGAAGTAGTAGTAGCAGCAGCAGCAGCAGCAGTGGTGCTGGTGGTAGTGATGATGTAGTATGATGGTTGTGGTGATAGCAATGGTATGTGATAGTTGATGATGGGGGTGGTAGCGATAATAGTGGCAACAGTAGTGGTGGTAGTAGTGGTCGTAGCACTGGTGGTGATAGTGGCATTGGTAATGGTGGTAGTGGTGGTGGTAGTAATGGTTGTGTTGGTGGTGGTGGTGGTGGTAGCGGCAGCAGCAATGGTAGTTGTGATGTGTGATGGTTTATGATGTTATCTTTTTGCAGCTTTCAAATTCTTAAGAAATATCATCCTAGAAATATTTCCATTCAATTTTTAAATTTCATTTCACTCCCTTATTCTCCAAAACCTTCCCACCAACCCCCAACCCCACCCCCACCCCACCCCGCTTCTGTATTCTTTAAAATTCATGTTTTTTTTTTCTCTTTTGATTTCTTCTCAATCTTCTCGACAATAATAATAATAATAATAATAATGATTTTTTTTTTACTCTATAAAATCTTATTTTTCTTCTTTTCTATATTTTTGTTTTCCTACTGTTTTTCTTTTTATTTCATTATTTCTTTCTCTATTTTTTCTTTTTATTTTTTCCCCTCCCTCAATATTTGTCGACGGATTTAGTTTGAAAGTGAACAGCTTTCGGTAAACACTGGTGAATAATTGTAGTTAACATTGTGATCATTGTACAGTTAACAACAAGGTTGTTGTAGTGAACAGTGTAGAAATCTTAAATTAACATAGTGAACCTTGGACACAATGTCTTCTATAGCCCCAGGCCAATCAAAGACTTGTAAATGGATTTGGAAGTTGGAAACTAGAAAAAAATTGTTGTGTGTGTGTATGTGTGTATTTATACAAGGTAATTCAAAAGTTGTCATACATAAGAACAATTTATTTTTTATATAAGAAACAGTCTTTCCATTCAACTGTTTCTTATAAAAAAATAAATTTTTCCTATGTATGGTGATTTTTGAATCATCTGTATACATAATATATAAGTATATATATATATTTTTTTTTTACTTGTTTCAGTCATTTGACTGTGGCCATGCTGGAGCACAAATCGACCCCAGGACTTATTCTTTTTTCACTCTAGTATTTATTCTATCAGTCTCCATTGCTGAACTGCTAAATTACAGAGACACTAGCATTGGTTGTCAAGTGATGGTAGGGGTACAAACACAGACACACGCACATAAATATATACATATATATATCGCAGGCTTCTTTCAATTTCCATCAACCAAATCCACGCATAAGGCTTTGGTCGACCCGAGGCTATAGTAGAAGCCACTTAACCCAAAGTGCCACACAGTAGGACTGAACCTGGAACCATGTGGTTGGGAAGCAAGCTTCTTACCACACAGCCACACCTGTACCTATCTAGACAACCACACCCATATATCTCATATGTGTATATATATATATATATATATATATATATATATATATATATATATATATATATATATATATAGGTATGTGTATATGTGTCTCTGTGGTAGTACGTGCACTAGGCTTGCCCAAGCTGGAGCAACGATCATTGAATTTGTTGATAAGTTTCATACTTGTGTCATTTAATAAATATATTCCTCTATTCCCAACAGTATTGAGTTCTACCTCCTTTCTTGTCCACACATGGTTTGTGTGTGTGTGTGTGTGTGTATGACTATATGTTTGTATTCCCATGTCTTGACAGTGTGTGATTGTTGTAATAAATGAATGCCATTTGTTTTCAATGTTCTGCAAAAACATGTCTGGCCACACAGAGATATTACCTTGCTTCGAAACAGGAGGAGGTTGACAGCAGGAAGGGCATCCCAGCCATAGAAAATCTTCAATAAATGGTGTGGCGCTGCGACTACCAATTTGTTGAGAGTGAGATTGCAAGTTGTTGTTGCTGTTGTTGTATAGCCTCATGTCAACCATGATCCAGCTGACTTGCGATCATGGGTCATTCCAGCCATGACCATCTCATGACAATTCATCCCATGACCAAATGGAGTGTGTAAGAAATCTCAGAATTCAGTCTTTAACAGGCTTATTACTCCCTCCACCATCTCCACCACCCCCACCAGCACCATAGCCACTGCCCTCACTCATCCCACTAATACTTCCTCCCCTCCCTCCCTCCTCCCCTCCCTCCCTCCTCCCCTTCCTCTTTCCTTCCTCCTCTATGTTCATTCGTGTGCGTGTGTATATGTGTGTGTGTGTGTGTGTGTATTAGCATTCATTCTCCACACAGTGCCTTGTGTATGCATATGCATTTGTAGAGATGTGCATGTGAGTGTGTGTGTCTATGCGTTAATGCATGTGTATGAGAGGGAGAGAGAAAGGGGGAAGAGGGTGTGTTGTTTGGTGAAGCAAGAAGAAAGTGATGACTTCTTTTGTAAGTGAGACGTCTTGTCAGCTACAGGTGATACTGGGGCTGTGTGTGTGATGTGTCTTTGTGACTGTTGGGTATTTATTTACACATTGATGACTGCGGTGGGGTTGGTGGTAGTAGGGTGGGTTGTTTGCGAATGATGTACATTTATATAGTCACAACAGTATCTGCATGTATATGTATGTATATATTTGTGTGTGTGTGTGTGTGTGTCTATCTCTCTATCTATCTATCTACCTACCTACCTATCTGTGTATCTGTCTAGCTATGTGTGTGTGTGTGTCTGTATATATATATATATATGTGTGTGTTTGTATATTTTTTTATTCGTTTCAGTCGTTTGACTGTGGCCATGCTAGAGCACCGCCTTTAGTCGAAATAATCGACCCTCCAGGACTTATTCTTTTGTAAGCCTAGTACTTATTCTATCAGTCTCTTTTGCTGAACTGCTAAGTTACAGGGGACGTAAACACACCAACATTAGGAAGGGCATCCAGCTGTAGAAACTCTGCCAGATCAGATTGGAGCCTGGTGCAGCCATCTGGTTCGCCAGTCCTCAGTCAAATCGTCCAACCCATGCTAGCATGGAAAGCCGACGTTAAACGACGATGATGATGATGATATGATATATACATACACGTTTGTATGACATATGCTGTACATACACAGCCAGTGAAATACATTTACACACACACACACATATATATATATATATAAATGTATATATATATATATATATATATAGTTCAAAAACACAATAACAAAAAAACAAAAAAACAACAAAGTGAGGACGTGATATGGATAGTATTATTGGACGCTCAGGAAAGGAAAGAGAGAGTGTATGACGTTTCGGGCATAGCCCTTCGTCGGAAAGATGGAAAGTTCGGAGAATGGAAGAACGGAGAAAGAGGAAAATGGTACCGATGCCCACGAGGTTACATGATGAAAAGACCGGAAGAGGAGGTGGTGGGGGAAAAGTTCTTTCTAAGATGGGAGAGTGAAAAAGGGAGATGAATATCGGTGCGCGTGCGTAAGTCTGCGAGTGTGTGTGTGATAACAGAACGTGTGTGTGCGTATGTAGGTGTGTGTGTGTGTGTGTGTGTGTGTGCATGGTTTGGTGGTTTATCTGTTAGTGTGTTTGTGTGTGTGTGTGTGTGTGTGTATGACGTAGTGGAAGAAATTAGTAGCAGGACTGGTTAGTGGACGCTGTAGACAGTGTAGATATATATATATATATATATATATATATATATATATACACACATACACATACACCTGTAGGAGGTGTAAATAACAGGTTGTGAAAGACTTAGGAGTTGGGGGTGTGATTTGTGTAGGCAGTGGTTGGTTTTTTATTGTTTATTGACAATGGGTTTGTGGTCACGGTTGGGAGAGCTCAGTGGGGTGAAGGCATAAGCTCTGGATACCTGTGTACGGAGTGGGGTGGGGGCGAAAGGAACGATGGTGTCTGTGGCAGGGTGTCTTGTGACTACTGGCGCAGATACAGTGGGTAGGTGGCTGGGTGGTTATGGGTAGGTTTGATCCTCCTATTTTGACTTCAAGGCACATGACTGGCACATGTTTTTAGCTGATTAGCTGACTGCCCCCCCCCCCCCAGACAGGTGCTTGACAACAGGTCTTTTCTTGTCATTTTAACTGTTGCTTATTGTTCTGGTTTTCTTTTCTTTGTTGTTTTACTTCTGTTTTGTGGTATTTACCTGTTTTGTGTCATGTTACTCGCTTGTGTGTATATACGCGTGACTGTGTGTGTGCACTTGTGTAGGTGTAAACATATACACCTCTAAGTATGCGGAAATGTTGTGATTTGGTTAATGTTTTTTTTTTTCAGTTATTTAGTTATTTTGCAGTTTCACTTTAACATAAGTTGTGTGTGTGTGTGTGTGTGTGTGTGTAGAAGAAGAAGAAACCATTCCCAGAGGTAACATAGGAACCTGATGCAGCTCTGCAGTTTGTTCAACCCTGTCAAATTGTCCAACCCATACCAGCATGGAAAACAGGCATTGAAAGATGTTGATGGTTATGATGAAGATATATGAGAGCATGTGTATGTATGTGTATGTATATATATATATATAGGCGCAGGAGTGGCTGTGTGGTAAGTAGCTTGCTTACCAACCACATGGTTCCGGGTTCAGTCCCACTGCGTGGCACCTTGGGCAAGTGTCTTCTACTATAGCCTCGGGCCGACCAAAGCCTTGTGAGTGGATTTGGTAGACGGAAACTGAAAGAAGCTCGTCGTATATATGTATATATATATGTATGTGTGTGTGTTTGTGTGTCTGTGTTTGTCCCCCTAGCATTGCTTGACAACCGATGCTGGTGTGTTTATGTCCCCGTCACTTAGCGGTTCGATAAATGATACCGATAGAATAAGTACTAGGCTTACAAAGAATAAGTCCCGGGGTCGATTTGCTCGACTAAAGGCGGTGCTCCAGCATGGCCGCAGTCAAATGACTGAAACAAATATAAAAAATAAAAAAAAATTAAAAAAAAAGAATAATATATATATATATGTATATATTTGGATATGTTGGAGTACAGTTGTACAGAGTACGGTTGGAGTACAACGAGAAAGAGTACAGAGGAACATTTATTTGTAATCACTACAATTGTTTCATACAATGTATGTATATATATCTCATTCATCCAACCAATGTCAGGTATGTAAAAGATAAATAAAATAAATAGAAATGTAAAATAAATCCATTTGTTAAAGAAACATACTCTAGTGCGTGTGTGTGTGTGTGTGTGTGTGTGTGTGTGTGCTTTTAAAACTATGACCTGTGATTGCAAAGATCAAAGGTATGTGGATGGGGTGGGGAGATATAATGAAATCAATAATAAAAATAAAATTAAGCATACAAAAATATATAATAAAATTAAACTATTTGTTCTTCAATATTCATACATAGGTGTGTGTGTGTGTGTGTGTGTGTGTGTGTGTATTCATAATTTTACATCCTGACATTTTTGTCTAAACTTTTTTTTTTTTACCTATTTCTATTTATTATTTTTTTTTTTTTATTTATTTAAACCAAAGTCTGTATTTACTATTTTTGAAAAAAAAAATTTGCTTAAGTTCCAACCTTTGACCTCTTCACCAAAACTCCACCTGGAAATATTGGTGAGTGCATTATCAAACCTACGGTGAAATTATAGAACTAGCTTGGTGTAAATTCATCTATAGCAGTACTTCTCGACCATTTTTTTTGTTTTTTCATCTACCGACCCCTTTCATTACTATTTCATTCTGGTGGACCCACCCCTGCCAGCCGTTCACTGTTTAAAAACTAGTTTTATAGAAACTCCTTTCAAAATTCCTATATTGTTATTCACACATAAATTTGTGTGGGTTGAATTATGTAAATCGATAGAGAAAGGAACCTAAATGTTTCTTGTAATAAACACATCCAAAGTAACATCTTTTTCATGGGTCCTTAAAATACTACTGTCAATCCCCAATATAAAATATTATATGGATGCATAGGGGTTTTATGGATCCAGGCTGAGACCGGTGTCCTGTCCAGGTAGATTTATACGCCATGGAAACCGGGAACCCGGCCCTTAACGTGTCAGCAGGACTTGGGAAGGTAATCTTACTTTCATCCAACATGTGGCATGTGGCTTATTGGTTAAGGTGTTGGACTCATGATCATAAGATTGACGTTTCGATTCCTGGACCAGACGATGCATTGTTACTTTACCTTTTTCCTTTCTTTTTTTTTTTTTTTACCATTATTCAGCGCCAGCTCTCTTACCAATGTCGTAACCAGCCATTCAGAGCTGAGCTGATCTCCTACAGCTCACATCTTAACCCAGATGTCCTTTCCAGCAGACATTAACCTACACGTTATTAGTACTCAAGCCGGTCATTGCCCTACTGTACTGATCTGACCAGGGCTGGCCGAGGGTGGCGTGAAGGCAGTTCTTGACCTTTAAAGGGTCATTATTATGATCGATGCTCTTCCTATCTTGATTAACACAAGAAAGAAAGCCTATTATACACCAGTTCCTCTTGTTTTCTCGGTGCCCCTCCATCCATCTTCATGTATGTGCGATGGCTGCTGCTGTTAGTCTAATACAGCTAATGAACTCATGTTTGTTTGTTTATTTTGCTTGTTTTTAAATAAGGGTGTTTTTTTTTGTTTTTTTTTTTTACACCAAACAGGTCGTAAGAAAATTAATCAGTCAAGATTTGTCTCCCAGCATCTTAGGTCAACATTTCCTTACCAAACTAGCAAACAGCTTTACTGCTGCTGTTAGCTTAAACTTAATCAACACTGAGGTAGAAGCGGTGGTGGTGGTGGTAGTAGTGGTGCTGCTGGTGCAGGTGGTAGAAGTAGTGGTGGTGGTGGTGGTGGTGGTGGTATTAGTGGTGCTGCTGGTGCAGGTGGTAGAAGTGGTGGTGGTGGTGGTGGTGGTGGTGGTAGTAGTGGTGCTGCTGGTGCAGGTGGTAGAAGTGGTGGTGGTGGTGGTGGTGGTTATGCCCAATACTGGCGCTGGTGAGGATGTAATGATTATCATGAGGTTAGTGGTACTGGCGTTGGTATAGTTGTGATTATGATGATGGTGGTGGTGGTGGTGGTGGTGGTGGTAGTGGTGCAACTGCTGGTTCTGGTTCTGGTGATGGTATAATTAATAATGATTATTATGATGGCAGTGGTGATAACGGTGATGGTTGTAGTACTGGTGGAGATATGATTGTGACTATGATTATGGTGGTAGTGGTAGTACTGCTGCTGCTGGTGGTAGCTGTGGTGGTGGTGATAGTACCTGTGATGATGATGGTGGTGGCGGCGATGGTGATGGTGGTGCTTGCTATAAGTACTAGTAATATTAGTAGAAATGGTATGGTTTTTATGGAGGTGGTGGTGTTGGTGGTATTGTAGTTAAGTGATTATTATTACAGCGGTTGTTAGGCTGGTAGTGATGGATGTTACATGGTGGTGGTGGTGTAGGGAGTGGTTGCGATGGGGGTGAATTATGGTTATAATAATGTAAAAAAAGAAAACAATAACAACAAAAGAAGAGCATAAGAATGACAATAA
This sequence comes from Octopus bimaculoides, assembly GCF_046866305.1. Taxonomy (NCBI): domain Eukaryota; kingdom Metazoa; phylum Mollusca; class Cephalopoda; order Octopoda; family Octopodidae; genus Octopus; species Octopus bimaculoides. Next base: position 11,939,088 of record NC_142943.1, read on the forward strand.
GGAAAAAAAGAGGACGTGTGTGTGTGTGTGTGTACAGTGAAACAGGATGAAAAAAAGAGTAATAGATGGAGAGAGAAAGAGAGGAAGGGTGGGTGGGGAGTGGTGTGAGGAGGAAAGAAAATTAATTTCGACAGAAATCTTACAAAAACTGTGTTTATAGGAGAAAAGTCTTGTTATTTTATCCACCGAACATTTTTTTGGGTTTTTTTTCCTACAGGAATGAATTCTCTGTGGGAAGGAGAGCAGAAACACCAAATAGTGCCACTGCCACCAACACTGGCACCCACTACCATCACATCATCATCATTACTATTATTATTATATTCTTATTATTAGCTCTCTCCCCCAAAATTTCAAGCCTTGTTCCTCTAGTAAAAAGGATTATTATTATTATTAGTATTATTATTATTATTAGTATTATTATTATTATTATTATTATTATTATTATTATTATTATTAGTATTATTATTAGTATTATTATTAGTATTATTATTATTATTATTATTATTATTATTATTATTGTCATTATTGAGGTGGCGAGCTGGCAGAATCGTTAGCACGCCGGGTGAAATGCTTAGCAGTATTTTGTCTGTTTTTACATTCTGAGTTCAAATTCTGCTGAGGCCGACTTTGCCTTTCATCCTTTCAGGGTTGATAAATTAAGTACCAGTTGCGTACTGGGGTCAATCTAATCGACTGGCTCCCTCCCCAAAAATTTCAGGCCTTGTGCCTAGAGTAGAAAATAAGATTATTATTATTATTATTATTATCATTATGTAAGGCAGTGGGCTAGCAGAATCGTTAGCACGCCGGGCGAAATGCTTAGCAGTATTTCGTCTGTCTTAACATTCTGAGTTCAGATTCTGCCAAGGTCGACTTTGCTTTCATCCTTTCGGAGTCGATAAATTAAGTACCAGTTGCATACTGGGTGTCAATCTAATCGACTGTCCCCCTCCCTCCAAATTTCAGGCCTTGTGCTTATAGTAGAAAGGATTATTATTATTATTATGTGGTATTAAATGTTTCCGCCATGCTCACTGATGCAAGGCCGGCAATATTGAGAAAATAAATATATAGAAAGGAAGTTGAAAGGAAACCTAATTTGAAGAATTTCTAAACCTAAGAATTCAATATTTGTGTGTGTGTGTGTGGGGGGGGGGGGTAAACATGAAGAAAAATGAATGGATTGTTTTCGCTTTTTGCTTACTAAATATTACACCGTGTAAAAGATACCAGTTATTCCTTGATACAAACATGGATTTGCAGGATATCTGGTGCCAGTGAACAAATGGTTTCTAAGCTTATTTGCCAAGATCTACTCAACATCCCACTCTGTTGTACTATCTATCCGTTGTCTTTTTAGCTTTGGGCTGTGGCCATGCTGGGGCACCACCTTCACGGATTTAGTTGAATAAATGAAATCCAGTATTCGTTTTCAATCCAGATCCATGTGGCTGAGAAGAAAAAACTTTCTTACTACAAAGCCATACCAGCATCTATATGTGTGTCTGTGTGTCCATGCTTACATCATCATCGTTTAACATCCGCTTTCCATGCTAGCATGGGTTGGACGATTTGAGTGAAGACTGGGGAACCAGATGGCTGCACCAGGCTCCAATCTGATTTGGCAGAGTTTCTACAGCTGGATGCCTTTCCTAACGCCAACCACTCCGAGAGTGTAGTGGGTACTTTTACGTGCCACCGGCACGAAGGCCAGTCAGGCAGTACTGGCAAAGGCCATGCTCAAAATGGTGTTTTTTATGTGCTGCCTGCACAGGAGCCGGTCCAGCAGCACTGGCAATGACCTCACTCGAATGTTTTTTCACATGCCACCGGCACAAGTGCCAGGAAGGCTTTTTTACATGCCACTGGCATGAAAGCCAGACAGCTGCTCTGGCAATGATCACACTCGGATGGTGCTCTTAGCGCTCCACTAGCACGGATGCCAGTCATCGAACTTGATTTGATTTCGATTTCACTTGCCTCAACAGGTCTTCATGTAATAAATACGGAGATTAATCTCTCTATTCATTGTAATTGCCTTTGACATACATTTGGTAAATTATTCAGCAAGAGGAACCCTGGGTTTACCCAACGGATGAAACATATCAGGATTGCTTACCTCAAGTAATCCTAGGTTACCCTTACGAATCAACGCAGTTAGCCATAACCTGGATTATAAGAGAGTGCTGAATGCATATCCTAAAACATACCACTCGCTAAATTTGAACATAGTTAAGGAGCAGAGAAGAGGATATTTTGAAGGTGATCTGCTACTTTGAACTCAGTTTCATGTAGTTATGAAGAAGATTTGTTCTGTGTAGCTCTCTCTCTCTCTCTCTATCTCTCTCTCTCTCTCTCTCTCTCTCTCTCTTTCTCTCTCTCTCTCTCTCTCTCTCTCTCTTCTCTCTCTCTCTCTCTCTCTCTCTCTCTCTCTCTCTCCGGTGATAGTGCTGTTGGTGGTGGTGGGCAGTTACATATCTGTCTCCTTATTAAAATTAATTAAGAGTTTGTTGAAGGAGGAGACCTTGTGGCTTCTTTGAGCTGTGGTCAACTTACGAAATGAATTTCTCTTGGTGATTTATCATCATCATCATCAGCATCATCATCACCATCATCATCATTATCATCACCATCAACATCATCATCGTCACCATCATTGTCATATCTTAGCCGTCGTCAACCGGATTTATTGGTTAAATTTTATAGCCACATCTCGCTTCATTCAGACTTTCGGTGGCGCTAATTTTACAGAGTTTTGGGAGTGGTGTGTGTGGTGGGGTTGAGGTTGATTAGCAGAGATTAACAGACTTCTTCGTTAGGAATGTTATGGAATGGAACAATAGCCTCCATAGACCTAATCTTCATTAACACAAATAATTATAATAATTATAACAATATTATTTTATATGCAAGTCATCTGGAATAAATTATTGAGCTGTTGTGTAGATATAGGTGGGGGCATGGCTGTGTGGTAAGAAGTTTGCTTTCCAATCAGATGGTTCCAGATTCAATCCCTCTGCATGGAACCTTCAGTTGACCAAAGCTTTGCAAGTGGATTTAGTCTGTGTGTGGGTGTGTGTATTTGTGTGTGTGCGTGCATGTGTATGTGCATGTGTGTTTTTTGTGTTTGAGTTTGTTTCCCCGCCACTGTTTGACAACCAGTGTTGGTGTGTTTACATCCTCATAACTTAGCAGTTCAGTAAAAGAGACTGACAGAATAAGTACCAGATTTAAAAAGGACATTCAACTAAAAATTCTTCCTTGTGGTGCTCCAGCTGGCTGCAGTCCAATGATTGAAACAAGCAAATGATGAAAAATTTATGCACACACAGGCACAGGAGTGGTTGTGTGATAAGTAGCTTGCTTACCAAACCCATGGTCCCGGGTTCAGTCCCACTGCGTGGCACCTTAAGCAAGTGTCTTCTACTATAGCCTCGGGCCTACCAAAGCTTTGTGAGTGGATTTGGTAGATGGAAACTGAAAGAAGCCTGTTGTATATATAAACATTAAACTAGTAAATATTTTGATCACCATTTACAAATATATATATATATATATATATATATATATATATATATATATATATATAGGCGCAGGAGTGGTAAGTAGCTTGCTTACCAACTACAGGGTTCCAGGTTCAGTCCCACTGCATGGCACCTTGGGCAAGTGTCTTCTACTATAGCCTCTGGCCTACCAAAGCCTTGTGAGTGGATTTGGTAGATGGAAACTGAAAGAATCCTGTTGTATATATATATATATATATATGTGTGTTTGTTTGTGTCTCTGTGCTTGTCCCTCCCCCCACCATCGCTTGACAACCGATGTTGGTGTGTTTACGTCCCTGTAACTCAGCAGTTTGGCAAAAGAAACCAATAGAATAAGTACTAGGCTTACAAAGAATAAGTCCTGGAGTCGATCTGTTCAACTGAAGCCTGTGCTCCAGCATGGCCGCAGTCAAATGACTGAAACAAATAAAAGAACGAAAGAAACACGCATATACACACACACACACACACACACACACACACACACACACACACACACACACACACACACACACACACTCACACTCACACATATGCATACATAGTCACACGCATGCAAGTGCTAATCTCTGTGCCTCCTGTCTCCCATGTTCACCATTCCACTTAATGTAAGAAGACCTTTTGTTAATCTGAGACCCTTTTGCTAATTACCATCATTGCAGCCATCATCCGATGCCGCCCCGCCCCTCTTCGGCCCACCTTCAGTCACCCAACCTCAGAGACTGGGGGGAAGGTGGTTGCTATGAGCAACATAGCCATCCAGTCTCCCAGCCATTGCTGTCCACTCCTCAGCTTTGTTCTAGTCACAGATGGCTGGAGATGTTCAGGTGTTGTAAGTCTGTGTGTCCAAGGACTACACACTGCTTTTTGTCATTTAGCCTCCCCCACCTCTCTGTCTCTCCTCTTCTCTTTCTCTCTCTCTCTCTCTATCTATCTATCTCTCTAACTCTCTTGTCCAGCTTTATCTCCTTATTCTCTTTTTATCCTTCTCTCAGTGTCTTTTTGCTGCTTTCTTATCCCAGCTTTCTCTCTCACTCTCTCTTTCCTTATCCCAGCTTTCTCTCTCTCTCTCTCTCTCTCTCTCTCTCTCTCTCTCTCTCTCTCTCTCACTCTCTCTTTCCTTATCTCAGCTTTCTTTCTCTCTCTCTCCTTATCCCAGCTTTCTCTCTCTCTCTCTCTCTCTCTCTCCTTATCCCAGCTTTCTCTCTCTCTCTCTCTCTCTCCCTCTTTCTATGTATACCTCACTACCTCTCTACATCCCCCTCTCTCACCATCTCTGCCTGTCTCTACTGACCAACTTCATCTCTTAATCTCTTCCTCCACATCTCTCTAATCCACTATCCTTCTATAGCTGTATCCCCTCCCTGTCTATCTCTCTCCTCTTCTCTCAACTCTCTCTGTCTCTGCCTCTCTCTCTCTCTCTCTCTTTTTCTCCCTCCCCTGCTCTCCTCTCTCTCCGTCTCCCTGCTCATCTTTGTATTTCTATATTTCTAACCTCTATCCCCCCCTCAGCCTCTGTCTCTCTATATATATTTCTCTCCCTCTCTTTCTCTACTTTTCTCTCTCTCTCCTCTTCTCTCTCCCTCTCTTTCTCTCCTCTTTCTCTCCCTACCTCCATCCCTCTTCTCTCATGCTAATACCCAAATCAACAATGGCTAATAATAAAGGACAGCCAACACCAGGCAGTAGGAGGGAGGGATGGATGGATGGATGAATCACCAAGAGGGTGTGGAGAGGTGGACATCACACACACACACAAACACACACCTACACCAAACAAACACATACATACATCCTTACCATTATCTCTCTGGTCACTATTACACTGGGGGTTGTATGAAGTGGAACAACTAATTAACATCATCAGGGGGGAAGCTTCAATGTAGTTGCTTGATCTGCTAAAAATAGCAGCCAAGTTACCCTTAAACTGTTCTCCACTGGCTCACACAAAAAAAAAGACATGAAGAACACATCAGATAATGTTGCTCAGAGTGTATTGTTTTCTTGATAAAGGATTGGATGGTCGTGGTTGGAGGGCCTTTGATCATTGGTATGCTGAATCTGGACTGACCTGGGAGTAAAGAACATCCCTCATTGCCACAGCCCCCACCACTGTCATATCATGAATGACCATGAATGACCAACTACAGCTACTTTTAGTATGATCGATTGTCATCACTACCGGGGGGGGGCCATCACCATCAACATTGTCATCATCAGTGTCATCACCATCATTCATCATCAACACCACCACCACCACCATCATTCATCTTCGCCACCATCCTCATCGTCAACATTATCACCTTCACCCACTGTCACCACTACCAACAACATTACCATCTTCATCACCACCACCACCACCATCATCATCATCATCATCATCATCATCATAATACACTGAAAAGGTCAGCTGTCTTCTTACACTATGACCCTTAAAAAAAAGGGAATAATGGAAGCCTCCCTCTCTTTCTGTCCCTTCCCTCCTCCTCCTATTGTTAGAAACACTCCTCCCTTCCCCCTTTCTCCATAATAAGGGATGTATTTTCCCCTTATTTATAATTTTCTTCACCCCTTTCTGTATCCCTTTTTTTTTATAATATATACATATATAGGAGACAACTAGTTTGTCCCTTATTTACTGTCTCCTGTTAGGTATGACCTTAGTTGGCCCCCCCTTTTTTTTTTTTTACATGGGATTTCCCCCCCCCCCCCGTTCTTTACCTAGAAGGGGAGTCCCAAGTATAGTCGTTTGACCTTGTCCCCTATTCCTGTTTCATCTTAGGTGTGACCCCCGGAACATCATTACCTACTTACAGTGGAGGGTTAGCCCCCACACTCCGACCCCAATATTGCCTGGAGATGACAAGAGTAAGTGTGGAGGAGGAAAAGGGTCGGGGGGGGGTAATGTTACCACCACCACTACCGCTCACACACCCTGCTTACAAATCTGGTGAAGGGGTGTCCACCTCCAGAGACACCACCTTGTCACTGCCTACACATTTATATCTCTTGTTATTATTATTATTTCATTTTTGATTGTGGCTTACAAGATTCTTTATGTGAACTCATGTGTTGAAGCATATATTTATTGTGTCTGGGGAGAGTCATTCTCTTTCAGTGCTTCATTAATTTAACACACGTACTGGTCTGATTTCCACTCATTTACTTATTATTTTATAATAAAATTCTTGTTTCAAATTGCAACCTTTTCAATAAGGCACTAAAAGAGAATGACTCTCCCCAGACCCAATAAGATTATTATTATTGTTATTATTATTATTATTATTATTATTATTATTATGATATAACATGGCAAGTTGGCAGAATCATCAACATGCTGGGCAGTAAGGTTTCGCAACATATCTTTCAGCTTTATGTTCTGAGTTCAAATTCTGCTGGGGTTGACGTAACTTTTCATCCTTCTGGGGTCAATAAGATAAGTACTAGTTGAATACTGGGGTGGGGGCAGTGTATTGACTTACTTCTCCCCTTATAATTACTGGCCTTGCATCAGAGTCAGGAAATTACCATTATCGTTTTTGTTAATGCTGTTGTTGTTGCCATTTTTATTGTTGTTATTTAGTCAGTGGGTCGAAATAGTTTAGTGCCAGACCCCATTATCAGAACAGTTGCAGCAATTACCAGTCATATACTGGGGATCTCTCTTTTGTCAGTTATAATCTTTGGTTTCTTGCAAGTCTCTGTAATACACTGAAGGTTCTGTTTGGTCAAGTATACATCACAGTTTTCTGCAGGTACCAGTAATATATTGATATCACTTTTAGGCAGCAATGCATGTTGGTTTCCCTCAAATAGCACCCTCTTTGTATCCTGCAACTGGCAACATCTTAGTTGCCTGCAAGTGCCTACACGTAAGTTTCCTGCTGCTATCTACTTCTTGGTCACCTGCAACCCCCGAGCAGCTGGGTTTCCTGCAACTGTCAATGTTTTGGTTTCCTTAAACTGCCAACATTGCACTTACCTGCAAGTGCCAATATTTCGGCTTCCTGCCGTTACCAACATCTTGGTTTCCTGCACTGCCAACTTCTTGATTTCATGCAACTGCCAACATTTTGGCTTCCTGTAGCCATCAACATCTTGGCTTCCTGCACTTCCAACTTCTGGATTACCTGCAACTGTTGATCTTTGGTAGATTTCCTGCAACTATTAACATCTTGGCTTCCTGCAACTGTCGATGTTTGAAAGATTTCCTACAACTATTAACATCTTGGTTTCCTGCAACTATTAACATCTTGGCTTCCTGCAACTGTTGATGTATGGTAGATTTCCTGCAACTATTAACATCTTGGTTTCCTGCAACTCTCAGTATAATATACTGAAAAAGCGTTTGGTTGATTTATACATCTGCTTCCTGCAAGAATCATTGATAGAAATAGGCATTGATCTCTTTTTGGTCAACCATACATCTTGGTTTCCTGCAAGCAGCAGTAATACAATTGGGTCAACTGCACATGTCTGTTTCCTGCAAGAAGTCCTTATTGAGACAAAGTTTAAAACACATATTGCAAATATTATGCTTTTGTGATTGTGTATGTCTGTGTTTACATGTTTGTAAGGATATGTCTCTGAGTCCACGTGCATCTGTGATTCTGTATATGTGTGTATGTATGAATCTATGTGTATGCGTGTGCATATATCTGTGTGTGAATGTGTCTGCATATATACACCTACACACACATCGTTACACACACACACACACACACACACACACACACACACACACACACACACAGCCATATTGACAGTTGTATATTTATAGTAACACGAAGATGCATTTACGAAGGAACCTGGTTGCCCATCACCACCACCACCAATCCTACCATGACCATCTCCATCATCAGCATTCTTATAACCGCTACCACCATTACAGCGCTTTCCCTAAACCACTCCAGTGCCAACCCAATCCTGACACTCACCTGTCACCTTGTATTAGCAGGTTACCTGGGTGTCAATGACTATGGTTATATTTGAATGGCAAACACGAACGCTGTGTGGTGGCAGCAGTGGTGGTGGTGGTGGTGGGTGTTGTTTTCAGTATCCAAGAGCTGACAATTTTCATGGCATGTAAGTGTTTGTTGTGTAATTGGTGTGTGTGTGTGGCTATGCGTGTGTGCACTTGTGCACGTTACATTTCATCATCATCATCATTACTATTATTATCATCATCATCACCATCATCATCAATGTCATCATAGTCACCATTTTTGTTTTAATGTAGACTTTGTCCCTTATTGTATTTGCCTGTGATACGGATGTAGCAAACACATAAATATGCACACACACACACACACACATTCAGGCACAAGCATACACATGTATGATCACAAATCAATTTTTATGTTCATATATGTGCATGGTGGTCAGGTGTACCCTATCTTTATATATGTGTGTGTGTATATATATATATATATATATATATATATATATATATAAATTTAAGGAATGGAGTGAACGCATGTTATAACATGCGTTCACTCCATTCCTTAAATTTATATATACTCAAATACCCAAAATATCAAGGAGTTTCTGCCTCAAAAACAGGAATTACACCACAGTTATTTTGTGATCTTTGCTACCCTGGTTTCTATTAACCCATTTATTCTATCCGAATTATTATTAATTAGGATAAAATAAATACATATAATTAAATATATATATATATATATATATATATATATATATATATATATATGTATGTATATATGTATATATATATACACACATTATCATCATCATTTAATGTCCATTGTCCATCCTGGCATGGGTTGGACAGTTTGACCAGGACTGGCGAGCTGGAAAGGCTGCACCAGACTCCAGTCTGATTTCGCATGGTTTCCATGGCTTTATGCCCTTCCTAACGTCAACCATTCCAAGAGTGTAATGGCTTTCATTTACGTGTCAAAAATCTTCGCAAACTGTTACTCAGAGTTCCACATTCCTGTTTATTGGATAAGTATGATCACAACTCTCCTACAAATGGTAAATGTGAAAATTTGAATAACAATTCCTGAAGACTTTTTCAGCTTCAATAAAAGCATGTTACTCTACCTTCGGTATTCGAGTACTATTTTGTCCACCTTGTTTTGTATTTATGTGCTTAATCATGTATATATCTACTAATGTGTGTGTGTATGTGCATATGTATATATGTATATATAAGTTAAAAAAAACACAAAAAACAATAACAAAAAAACAACAAAGTGAGGACGTGATACGGATAGTGTTATTGGACGTTCGGGAAAGGAAGGAGAGAGAGTATGACGTTTCGGGCAGAGCCCTTCGTCAGAAAGACAGAAAGTTCGGAGAATGGAAAAACGGAGGAAGAGGAAAATGGCACCAATGCCCACGACGTTACATTGTGTATGTATATATACATATATATGTGTGGGTGACCCTCTTCGGTCATGAATGACCATGGAATTGTACCTAGAAAGTTCCCCTCTGATGCACAAGTCCAGGCAAGATTGTGTATGGAAGATCAGTAGTTGTCCATGCATAACGGCCTCTCCTCTCCACGCGACCAGTGTTATCCAAGGGAAAGGCAAAGGCTGATACAGCTTGGCACCAGTGATGTTGCAACTCATTTCTACAGCTGAGTGAACTGGAGCAACAGGAAATAAAGTGTCTTGCTCAAGAACACAACACACAGCCTGGTCCAGGAATCAAATTCACAACCTCAAGATCGTAAGCTCGACGTTCTAACCACTGAGCCATAATCCTTCACTTAGATATATATATATACATATATATATATATATATACAGGAAGATAGACAGACAGATACACACACTCATTAATACATATATATATATTTATTTATTTATGTGTTTCAGCCAAGTGGCTGCGGTCATGCTGGTGCACCACCGTATATATATATATATATATTTTGTATGTGTATTTTTGAAACAACGCCAAAACAACGCCAGATCATACATTCAAAATAAATGGAAGTGGAGAGACAAGTTACTGAAGAGATTGCAAGAGTGCAATGAAATAATTTAACAAAAAAACTATATAAATTAATAAAGGACTGAACCAGTGCGTGTGTTTATTACCGGCATAATGCCTCTCCCAAGGTTTAATTGTATATATATATATATATATATATATATATATATTTCATTTATAGATATATATGTATGTGTGTATGTATGTAAATGTGTGTATACTATGTGACAATGTTCCGTACTGTTGTTGTGACCCCTGCCTGTGTTTACTATCCGAGTATAATAATGGCAAGGTGTAGAAAGACCAATTGTTTTTGGAGACAGACCAGTGCTGACTTGGCCACCTACGGCAAAGGGAAAAACTAAAAAAACAAAAAAACACACACACATATATAAGATAAAAGCCAAAAACAAAAAAAAAACTCTAACACCTTGCTTATGACTCAGTAACCTACATCTTACATCACAAAGCCACCACCACCACCACATCCACTACCATCATTATCATTATCATAACTTCATCTACTAGCACCACCACTTGTACTACTACTACCGGCGCTACCACTCCCAGACAGTCACAGAACTACAGTGTTTTGAGAGAATGGAGTATAGAGAATGTAGAACAATGGCTGTTCTGCTGCAATTAGGCTTGTCAACTTTATTTATAGGTACAAACACACAGGGATGTTACACATACATATGTATATATACATATATGTATATATATACACACACACACATATGTATGTTTATACAAAAATGTGTGTATGTGTGTGCGTGTTTGGATATATTTACATACTTATATACACACATAGTATATTACTCTTTACTCTTGCTCTTTTACTTGTTTCAGTCATTTGACTGTGGCCATGCTGGAGCACCACCTTTATAGTCGAATCAAATCGACCCCAGGACTTATTCTTTGTAAGCCTAGTACTTATTCTATCGTTCTCTTTT
>NC_142943.1:11955560-11965560 GCF_046866305.1 Octopus bimaculoides
AAGAAACCACAATACTACTACTACTACTACTACTACTACAACTACTACTACTACCGCCACTATCACTAAACACATACTCCTACCTACATGAAAACTAACAGATTGACTATTGTAGTAGTAGTAGTAGTGGTGGTGGTGGTGGTAGTAATAGTGGTAGTGGTGGTGGTGGTGGTGATGGTAGTGATAGTAGTAGTGGTAGTGGTGGTGGTAGTAGTAGTGGTAATGGTGGTGGTAGTGATAGTAGTAGTGGTAGTGGTGGTGGTAGTGGTAGTGATAGTAGTAGTGGTAGTAGTAGTAGTAGTAGTAGTAGTAGTGGTAGTGTTTGTTGTGTGTGTATGTGTGGCATATTAGCATCTGTTTTGTGTGGGTGTGTGTGTGTGTATCAACAACTGTCTCTTGTGTGTTTATGATTGTTTTTCTGTATGTTAGCATCTGTTGTGTGTGTGTGTGTAGGTGTATTAGTGTTATGTTGTGTATATGTATATCATTATCATTATTATTATCATCCTTTGTGTGTTTTGGGGTGGGGTGGGCAGGTGAAGGTGTGTGTGGGTTAACAGAAAGAGGGGTAAGGTTCCTTTTTATTGCAGATGACAGTATTGTAGTATTTGTTGTAATTGTATTGGTGTTAGTAGTGGTGGTGGTGGTGTTTGGGGTAGTAGTGGTGGTGGTGGTGGTGGTTAGTGGACCAAAGTAACAGTTTGTGCATAGTGTGTTGTGGCAAGGCAGAGAGTGATGGTGACGTAACAGTGTTGGTGTTGACAATGGTGGTGATGTTGATAGTTGTGGTGGTGGTGGTGGTGATGGTGATGGTAGTGGTGATGGTGCTTGTGGTCATGAGGATGATGATGACGATGCTGATGGTGCCAGTGCTGGTGATGAGAATGTTGATGATGATGGTTGTGGTGGTGTATGTCACCAAAATGGATATGATGGTAACGATAAAGGTGGGGGTGGCGTTGATGGTGACGATGATGTTGGTGACATCGATGCTGATGATGATGATGATGATTAACTTTGGTCTGTCACTGTTTTATTTCGAAACTCTTTTGTCTCTGCATTTGTTCATTTATTGATGTCAAATAGAGGGAAAAGGTGGGGTGGGGACGGGGTGGATTGGGGTGGGGCGAGGTGACAAACAGACTCTGTGGGGGAAGGGAAGGAATCATGGGTGGTAGTGGCAACAGTGGTGGTGGTGGTAACAGGGAATCGGGGTGGGGTAAGGTGGAAGAGTGGTGGAGAAAGCTGGGTGGGGGGAGCCAGTAACAGGGAGCGCTGTTACACCTAGCAAACTCGTGAAACCTGCCGCAGAGGTATCCAATATCCGGTAGAGTAGTCGGCGGTGGTGGGTAGGTGGGTGCCTGGGTGGGCGGCTGGGTGAGAAAGGTTGTGACGTGGCATCAGGACGGCAGGGGGTAGGAGGGGTGAGTGTGAGGGGAGGGGCAGAGAAGAGTTTGCCATCTGTTGTATTTGGTGACATACAGGTTGTTCTTGATGATGATAATGGTGATGATGATGATCAGTAGGGATCTGTGGTTATAGGTGGGGTGGGGTGAGGGTGGAGTGGTGTCGGTGGCAGGTGGGTGGGAGATTGGGATGACAGATTAGGCGGATGGGTGGATGGATGGATGGACAGATGGATGGTGGGATAAGCGGGTGTTGGGTGGTGGATCGAGGTGAGGGTGTCTGAGTAGCCAGGCGTTTTCATCCTGAGTAATATAAATCCCATGGAACAAATAAAATAAATGTTATTTGTCTACAACAGCAACAACAACAACGATGCAAGCAACAACTGACAGGTCAATGTAGAAGTCTCTATGCAGTCACTCAAACTTGCTAGACATAGCAGCCAAGTTCTTTTTTTTTTCCAAATCACACCACTGAGTTATCATTTATCATTAATCCTTTACTTGTGGCCATGCTGGGGCACCACCTTGAAGAATTTTTAGCCAGATGAATCGACCCCAGTATTTATTCTGTTGGTCTCTTTTTGCCAAACCGCTAGATTATGGGGATGTAAACATACCAACATTGGTTGTTAAGCAGTGATGGAGGACAAACACAGACATACACACATCATACACTCACATGCGCGCACACACACACACACACACGCATACACATATCTGATGAGCTTTGTTCAGTTTCTGTCTATCAGATACAAACAAAAGGCTTTGGCCAGCCTGTGGCTATTGCAGAAAGCACTTGCCCAAGGTGCCACGCAGTGGGACTGAACCCAGAACCATGTGGTTGGATGGAAAGTATGCTTTTTTTTAATAACAGAAGTAGCAATAACTGCAACAGCAGCAACACCAACAGCACAAAAACAAACAACAACCTCACCACCACCAACAACAGCGCCACCAATAAAAATGATCAACATGCTGCAAAACCAACAGTGACAGCAGCACCAATTTTAGTCGAGAACCACAACAGCAACATCAGTACCACCACCACCACCACTATTACAACAACAATAACAACAATAGCTTGGGTCAGCAGTAGCAAGACCAATAACAACAACAACATGTGATTAAGTCTTTGAGAAACATAAAAGAAAAACAAAAAAAAGGAAAGAAAAAATCGACCAAGGTAGGCAGAGGGTGGGTTGGGGGGTGTTGTGGTCATTTTAATTAAACTTATGAAGACTTAATGAACAAACTCACCAACACACGTCAACATGATCGTACGTGTGTTCACATACACACGTGCATACGTATATACATGCACACATACGCACACATATACACATGCTAATGCAAACAGACGCTGAAGCCAAACATACTAAATGGTACTCACAAGCATACACACGTAACAACACAGATGCATTCATACACACACACACACACACACAAATCAATACACATGCACAAACTAAAGATACTTCAATGCACACATCTAAAACCAATACTTAACGACACCCACACACATACACACCAAGAGTAGCACCTACACAATCACACACACACACACACGTACACACCAACACAGACCAAGAGTAACAACTACACAAACACATACACACACATGCAATAACTCTTATACTCCAGCACACTTTCAAACTCACACATCACACACACACTCATACACACATGCCAACTTATATACATGCACACACACAAACACATCATCACACACACATCATCACACACACACACATGCACATCATCACACACACACAAACACATCACACACACTCACACAAACCAATTTATATACATGCACACACACAAACACATTACACACACTCATACACACACACCAACTTATATACATGCACATACACACACAAACACATTATCACACACAAACACATCACACACACACACACACACACACACACATATATATGAACCAACACATCATCTACCAACAGCAATGCCACATGGTGAGACTTTGAAAACATGCTTCATCGTTTCACCACCACCATCAACACCACCACCACCACCATCTTCACCACCACTAGTACCATTTCCGTCAACAGAATTATTATGGGAAACAAAGCAACTGTGGTGATTTCATTGCTCCGTTGTCTCTGACCAATATGGTGGCTGCTTTGTGTCATGAATAAAACTTGAGGTTCCCACACAACAACAACAACAGCAACAATATATAGGTGTAAGCGTGGCTGTGTGGTTAAGAACGTTTGCGATGCAACCATGTAGTTCTGAGTTCAGCCTGACTGCACAGCACCATGGGCCAAGTCTCTTCTACTATATTTTACTCCAGTATCTTGTGAATGAATTCAGTAGATGAAAGCTTGTGTAGAAGCCTCTGTTGTACATGTGTGTGTGCATATATATATATATATATTAACGGTCATTTTCATAGCATTTTTTTGATGGCCTGATAACTGAAGAGATGCCGGTGCGGGTTTCCACCCCGACATCCGAAACTCAGAGTTTTATCATGGTTACCGAATAATTGTCACATATTATATTTACAGATAAATTCCTCCATTTACATAATATCGAGGTCTCTTTCATTCTTTTGTTGTCTTGCCATTTCTATCAATATATATATATATATATATGGTGCTCCAGCATGACCACAGCCACATAGCTGAAACAAATAACAAACCGCTTTCAAAAATTAAGTAAAAATACAGGAAAAATAATGCAGAATCCTTGTCCGGTATTGGATTGATCCTAAAATCTTATCAGTTTGTGCCAGTCATGACGCCAAACATGCCTGAAAGTTTCATCCAAATCCATCCAGCAGTTCTTGAGATATCTTGTCCACAGACAAACACCCACGACTGAAAACAATACCTCTGCCTCCGCTAAGGCAGAGCTAGTAATGATGGTGGACTCTCCCGTTACAGATAACATATGAGTGTTTATATAAGTATATAAAATGCTTACCTCCATTCTACACATTCTACATGGCAAAGAAGGCTTCTTTGGCCTCTTTGCAGTTGCTTCAGCTTATGGAAGTAGCAGCCAACTCTCCCTCAAATTTTACCATACACAAAAACAAAAACCGGTACTCATTTTATTGAGACTGAAAAAACAAAATACAAAGTTGAACTTCAGCAGGATTTGAACCCAGATCATAATGTATGTGCCACGCATTGGTTCACTCCCTTCATCAAGTCATTGTTACTTGAACAGGTGCACAGTGTGCCACACGCCAGGTGTTGAAGTGATGACAGATCCACGTGACTGGAATTCTTTTGCTCAAGAACATCACATACTACCTGGTCTAGGAATTGAAACCATGATCTTACGATCTTGAGTGCAGTGTCCTAACCCGTAGGCCATAATAATAATAATAATAATCTTTTCTGTTAGAGGCTCAAAGCCTGAAATTTTGGGGGGGGGGGGGGACTAGTCGATTACATCGGCCCTAGTGTTTCACTGGTATTTAATTTACCGACCTTGGAAGGTTGAAAAGGTAAAGTCTACCTCGGTGGAATTTGAACACAGAATGCAGTGACAGGCGAAATATTGCTTAGCATTTCATCCAGTGTACGAACGGTTCTGCCAACTCACCACCACAATAATAATAATAATAATAATAATAATAATAATAATAATAATATTTTTCTATTGTAGGCATGAAGCCTAAACTTTGTGGGGAGGGGCAAGTCAATTATATTGACACCAGTACTTGACTGGCGCTTACGTTATCAACCCCAAAAAGGATGAAAGGGCAAAGTCGACCTTGCCAGGATTTGAACTCAGAATACAAAGGGAGGTTTGAGCATAAAACTAAATAATGTAAAGCTTTTCCTCTCTCGCCCCCCCCCCCCCATCCCCCTTTCTCTCTCCCACACCCCTTCCTCTCTCTCCCCACATCCCCCTCCCCCTCTCTCTCCCTACATCCCCCTCCCTCTCTCTCACTCTCCCCACATCTTTCCATCTCTCTATCAATTCCAAAAATCTAATGCCCCATTATTATTAATAATAATAATAATAATAATGTTCTTGTAGGCCAGCTTAGTGGAGGCTGATAGGTAAGAGTGTGTAAGAAGATACTGTTACTAATACAAACAACTTTACATTGGATGTAGGACTTGAAGAGATCTTGTTGACTATAAAGTAGGACAAGTTCTCTCTACATAGCCATTTCTGTCGTGTGTTGTGTATGTAACGCATATATATATATAATAGATACGTTTTTTTGTGCCGTGTGTGTGTGCGTGTGTGTGTGTTGTGTAACTTGAGATCTCAATGACTTACCTACTTTTCTGCTTTTGCATGTGACACTTTGAAATGAAACCAAATGACAATAACCGAGGCTAATGATTTCTTACTGGCGTACACAAGGCCAACCGACAACCACCACCATTGCCGCTACCACCACTACTACTACTGCCGTTGCCAGCCAATCTGCAGTGCCAAGAGGTGGGGGGGGGGATGAGATTGTGTAACTATCATTCGTGCCTTTTGTCTGTGACATTATTTCAGCTGAACTGGTTCCGACTTCACTTTGAACTTCATCTCACCAAAAAAAAAACAAAAAAAAAAATTTTTTTAATAAATAAATAAAATGCTTACCTCCATTCTACATGGGAAAGATGGCTTCTTTGGCCTTTTTACAGTCGCTTCAGTTTATGGAGATAGCAGCCAACTCTCCCTCAAATTTTACCATACACAAAAACAAAACAAAAACCAGTATTAATTTCATTGAAACTGAAAAAACAAAATACAAAGTTGACTTGAGCAGGATTTGAACCCAGATCATAAAGATGGGTGAAATAGCAGTAAGCATTTATTGCTCTGTACTGTAATGGTTCTACCAGCTTGGTACGTGGTCCCTACTTATAATAATCCTTTCTACTAAAGGCACAAGGCCTGGAATTTGTGGGGAGGGGTCTAGTAAATTACATCAAAAAAAAAACCCAGTGTTTCACTGATAACTTGATTTGTCAACCTCGGTGGAATTTGAACCTAGAATATAGCGACAGGCAAAATACCGTTAAGCATCTCATCCAACGTGCTAGCGATTCTACCAGCTTGTTGCCTGGTCTTTTATAATAATGGTTTCAAATTTTTGCTCCAAGAGCTGTGTTGATTACATTGACCCCAGTGTTTCACTGGTACTTAATTTATTGACCCCGAATGGATGAAAGGCAAAGTCGATCTCGGTGGAATTTGAACTCAGAACATAACGAACAAAATGCCGCTAAGAATTTTGTGTCCAGCGTGCTTACCAATTCTGCCCAATTGCTGCCTGGTCCCTGCTTATAATAACAACATCAGACTTTGGTAGCACAGAGCCAGCAGTTTTTGAGGGGGAAGGTGGCAGTAAATTATATTGATTCCACCTCCCCCAGTACGTGACTGGTACATATTTCATCAAAACCAAAAAAAGACAAAAAAAAAAAGCACAGTTGACTTCGGCAGAATTTGAACCCAGAATGAAAAAGACAGATAAAACGCTGCTGAGCATTTTGTCCTGTGTGCCAACAATCCTGGCAGTACACCATCTTGTCCCTACTTATAGTGAAAACATTCACACACACACACACACACACACTGACAATACACAAAGCTTTTGTTTAGAGTGAGTGTTAATGTATAAAACTTGAACAATGTGCTTTATTAACCTCTGTCGGCCCAAACTGTTGTCTTCCTCCTTGGTTTAGACATACAGATGTCAGTTTATTCCAATTGTTTCTCTCTCCAGTTTCATTGTCATCTCCTGTTTGTCTTTCTGTTTGTTAGTTGTCTTGCTCACAATACACACACATTTAGACTTGCACAACCTGTGTAACACACCACATCCATTCACTCACACACTCTCTCTCTCTCTTTTGTTTCATCTATTTACCTGTCTATCTATCTATCTACTTACCTGTCTGTCTATCTATCTGTCTGTCTATTTATCAATCTATCTATCTTTCTACTTGTCTGTCTATCTACCTATCTATCTATTTATCTATCTGTCTATCTATTATCTATCTGTCTATCTATCTACCTCCCTGTCTATCTATATCTATCTATCTATCTACCTACCTATCTATCTATCTATCTATCTATCTATCTGTCTATCTATCAATACCTATCAATCTATCTATCCATCTACCTACCTATCTATCTATCTATCTATCTATCTATCTACCTGTCTGTTTATCTATCTTCTTACCTGTCTATCTATCTGCCTATATCTGTCCACCTATCTCTCTATCTGTTTACCTTCACCTCCTCATCACCCCTCCCCGTGTCTTTTCTCTTCTATTTTCTCTCCTCCTTGTCCTCCCCCTCCTCCATCTACTCAATTATCCTCTCCTTCATTCCTCCTCACTGTCTTCTCCACAGTCTCACTCTCCCCTCTCTCTCTATCTCTCTTCCCTTTATCTCTTCACCTTTCCACTTACCTTTCCTCTCCTTCTCCCGCTCCACCTCTTCCTCCTAATTCCTCTTCCATTCTTCCCCTCCTAGTTCTTAGGTGTGTACTCAGTGCCGACTGAGACGGTTTTTCTGCTCTACCAGCTCAAATGTTACTTAACAGCATTCACTGATTGATTTTGTTGGTCGTCCCTCCACCCACCCACCTACCCACCTGCACCTCCCTCCTCATCCCTCTCTTATCACACACACACACACACAGCTGTAATTCCATCTCTCCCTACCACCACCACCAACCCTGCCACCTTTCTGTCCATCCTCTACCCATGCCTTCCACGCCAACCAAGAAGAGACGAAGATGAATAGCAGAAAGAAGCAGCAGCAGTGTTGCAACTACAATGACGAGAACAACAACAACAACACTAATGCTAAGCCAGGTGTTGCCATGGTAACTGAGTATTATTTCAACAGACTGCCCTGTCCCCTGCCACACCCAACACTGCCGCCACCGTCGCCACTATCGCCACTACATCAACTCAGGCCACACTAGGCCAAGCCATGCTTTTGTTGCCAATTTCAGTGGAATCATTGTCATTGTTAAGAATGGTGGCGTCAGCGATGACGGTGGGCTGATGGTGACTGTGGTGATGCTGATGCTGACAGAGACAACAGGCATTGAAGGTAGCCATATTGATGATGATGATGATGATGATGATGATGTTATTGGTGATGATGATGATGGTGGTGGTGGTGGTGGTGATAGTGATGGAAATGTTGGTGGTGGTGGTGGCGGTGGTGGTTATGATGCGGATGTTATTGATGATGATGATGATGGTGGTGGTAGTGAAGAAAATGGTGATGATGGTAATGTTGAACATGGTGGTGGTGGTGGTGGTGGTGATGGTGGTATGTTGACAAATATGCTGATGATGGTGGTGTGGTTGTGTTGATGACAGCAATGGTTAATGGTGACAGTGATGATAATGATAATGATGATGCTGATGTGGTGGTGCTGGTGGTAATGATATCTGTAACGATGATGATGATGATTATCATCATCATGGTATCGGTAATAGTGATGGTTATAATGGTGATACCAATATTCATGATGATGATGATGATGATGTTAGTGATAGTGATGACAATGAGAGATATGACATAATGTAGTCCTAGGTCAGTCCTTATCGAAACAGGCATATGATCGAAAGCCCTTTCAGCCACGACCATCTTGTCTATTTGAGGCACTAAGCACATTAAATCTTTACCAGAACTATCAAACAAGGATACAAGGAGATGTGTGTGTATATATATATATATATATATATATATATATATATATATATATATGTATATATATATATATCATCATCATCATCGTTTAACATCCGCTTTCCATGCTAGCATGCGTTGGACGATTTGACTGAGGACTGGCAAACCAGATGGCTGCACCAGGCTCCAATCTAATCTGGCAAAGTTTCTACAACCAGTCCGAGAGTGTAGTGGGTGCATTTACGTGCCGCCGGCACGAGGGCCAGTCAGGCAGTACTGACAATGGCCATGCTCAAATGATGTTTTTTACGTGCTACCTGCACAGGAACCAGTCCAGCGGCACTGGCAACGACCTCACTCAAATGTTTTTTTCACGTGCCAGTAGTGCGACGCTGGTAACAAACATGTTCGAATGGTGCTTTTTACGTGCCACCAGCACGGAAGCCAGTCAGCTGCTCTGGCAGCGATCATGCTTGGATGATGCTCTTAGTGCTCCACTGGTACGGGTGCCAGTCATCGAATTTGCAAATTCAAATTGATTTCGATTTATATATATATATATATTTTATACATAAAGCAATGGTTCTCAACCTTTTCCGTATCTGAGCTAAATCTAAAAGCTGAACTTCTTTGTAGGGGTCTGCACCAAAAAAAGTAAAACACAAGTCAATTACAGAAAAATTTATTACATTTATAGAGGGAAGACCATTGAGGGCCACATGAGGCCCTGTGGCAGCACATGGCTTAGCGGTTAGGGTATTGAACTTGTGATCATAAGACTGTGGTTTCGATTCCTAGACTGGGCAATGTGTTGTGTTCTTGAGCAATACACTCCATTTCATATTGCTCCACTCCACTCAGCTGGCAAATGTGAGTAACCCTGTAACGGACCAGCATCCTATCCAGGTGGGAGATTTATATGCTATGGAAACCGG
>NC_142943.1:11970560-11973060 GCF_046866305.1 Octopus bimaculoides
ACTTCCACCTCAATTCCTGCCCTCCTTTCTGCTTTCTCTCTTTCACTGTTTCTCTCTCTCTCACACACACACACACCAACACTTTCTTTCTCCTTTCCTTACTTCTCCCTTTCTCATCCTTTGTTATTATATCTATCTATCTCTCTGTCTGTCTATCTATCTATCTATCTATCTATCTATCTATCTATCTATCTATCTCTCTGTCTATCTATCTATCTATCTTTCTGTCGGTCTATCTATCTATCTATTTATGTATCTATCTATCTATCTATCTATCTCTCTCTCTCTATCTATCTATCTATCTATCTATCTATCTATCTATCTATCTATCTACCTGTCTGTTTGTCTATTTATCTGTCTGTCCCTCTCTCTCCCACTGTCATGACAACTAACAAAGAACACCCAAGAGAAGGGACCCACTAAACATGGCTCATTCGGTCTGCTGGAAATAACAATCAGATCTACTCCTAAGTCTCTCCTTACTATCTCTAATATGGGAAGGACACTTTGGATCATGTAGTTCCGTGTAGTAACCCCTACAAAAGCAAAAAAAAACCCCAAAAGGTGGGGGGCAAGGTAGGATCAGATGGTAATAATTGGGATATCTATGATCAGTGGTTTGCTTGTTCAGGACACTGGCCTAGGGCTAAACAATTGCAACAAGAACCCAAGCACTACAACATTACTAACCACCACCACCATCGACACCACCGCAAGATAACTACAAAGCCTCTACATGGTCGCTTGAAATGCTAGAAATAGCAGCCAGATCTTCCTCAAATCACACCTTATCTTTTAATAAAAAGGGGACAAGTTGGATGATGTGATATATAGACTTGTGTTCCTTGTATATTGGGCGGGGGGGGGGGTGATGACGGGATGGTCATAGCTGGAGGGGGCTTTGATCATACATGGGTCTGCTCATTCAGGGGTTGACTTTGGTGGTGGTAGGGGGAGTGGGGGCCCAAACAGCACCACCACCAGCACACCAGCATTGTCCCATCTCATTATTGTCTACTCCTCCTTCTCCTCCTACTTTTGTCTCTTTCCCCTCTGCTTTCCACCATCCCCTCATCCCTCCCCCCACTCTCCACTTTCTCTCTGTCTTCCCCTCGTGGCGCCTTTGTATCTGCCTCCTCTTCCTCCCACTTTCACTCTGATTAGTTAATTTCTCTTTGACACCTTACCATTATCCTCCACTCACCAACCCCCACCTCTCTCTCTCTCTCTTTCTCTCTCTCTCTCTCCCTCTCTGCCTTTCCTAGGACAAGGCAAGTTAGATGGAGGGGAAACATCTGAAATAGAACTGTAGTGGGAGGGGCAGAAAGTCAACCATTATTATTATTATTATTATTAAAGTTGCTGCTGTTGTTTTCGCATTTCATTTATTGATTGATTTATTCATTCATTTATTTACATGTTTGCCTGTCTTCTCCCCCCCCCAGTCACTTCCGGGTGCTTCCCCCCCATACACACACACTCATTGACACATCTATACTTCATCTCTGGATCCTTTTCCCTCTCTCTCTCCCCTAAGACTCTCATGTCAGATGTAGGGGGGAGATGCAGTATTTGTAGGGATGGTGGTGGTGACAGTGGTTTGTGGGCAGCAGTGTTGTATTGTTGTTTAACCCCAGGTCAACCATCATTAAGCATGACCTATCTGATCCAAAACCATTCCACCCATGACCATCTGGATTTTTTTTTTAGATATTTGTTTTTTGTTCTTTGTTTTTTTTTGTTGTTGTTTTGTTTTTCCCCTATGCACAATGAAACAAAAAACCACATTATCTAAGGTGTCCTTCTTTTAAAGACCCCCAGGGTGTGACCTGGGGATTGGGAAGGATTTGGCTGCTACTTCTAGCGAGTCGAACATCCATGTACAGGCTTCCTTATTGGTTTGTGGTGTTGACAATGGTGCTGGCTGTTGTACTGGTGGTGGTGGTGGTGGTGGTGTTGTTGTTTGCAGTGGTGATAATTCTATTGTTTGGAGTGGTGTTGACGGTGGTTATGGTGGTAGTGGTTGTAGTTGTTGTAGTGGTGGTGTTGGGGTCGTAGTGGGAGCGGTAGTTGTGGCGTTGTCTACAGTGGTGATAATATAATTGTTTACAGTGGTGGTGGCAGTGCTGGTGGTGATTGCTAATTTTGATGTTGTTCTGCAGTGGTGGTCGTGGTGGTGGTGGTAACAGTGTTAGTTTCAGAGATTTGGTGGAATTAATAACGGTGGTGGTTAGTATAATAGTGATGGTGGGATTAAGAGTGATTATCATAATGGTGGTGGTGGTGGTGGTGGTGGTGGTGGTGGTGCCACTGCTGACAATGATAACAATATTGGCAGGGGTTGTGGTGGTGGTCTTGGTGATAATGGTTATGGTGATGCTGCTGATGATGTCGGTGGTACTGGTAGTAGTGATGGTGGTTGTGCTGCTGCTGATGATGATGATGATGACAAAAATGGTAGTGGTGGTGGTGGTTGTAATAGTGCTAGTGCTGATGATGA